>NW_024412428.1:20201673-20277198 GCF_014898765.1 Herpailurus yagouaroundi | reverse complement strand
ATAAAACTTTTATATTTATATATATACAAATATATATATATATATATTTTTTTTTATTTTTTTGCAAAACCATGAGTACCTTGAGATGAATACATTATGGAGACAACTGTCATCACCACCACATGTGGTATTATTTACTCACGTCAGGTTGAATGATTAATGTGGAAAAGTGGCTGGGCAGCTAATAAGATTGAGGGCCATATAGGACAATTTCTGTGTGATCTTAAACAATGCCCACACTGTCCGTGGCAAGTCACAGAAACATGAATAGCTGGCCCTGCTGCCTCCTCTGTTTGCCGACTCCCTTTCTCAGCTGGGTCCTCCTGTCCCCCCGCCCCCAACTCTCCATCTCCAGAGACTCCAGGTTTTCCATCTGGAGCCAAGGAAGAGAAAGCAGGGACCCTTTCAATTGCAGAAGCCTGGGGGTTGTAAGCGGTGGCAGCCATCTTCCTGATGTCACCGGTGACTCCTCAGACAGCCAGAGGACAGATGAGACTCATGGGGCCCCATGAGAGAGTCCACGATTACAGGCCGGTCGCTGCCCCTTTTGACGAGTGGCTGTGTAGACAGTGTTAAAAACCATGCTTCAGAGACACAGCACTGAAATGGAAAAATTTGAAAGAGAGCAAGGTGCTCCAAATAAGTCAGGGATTTGTTCTGCAGGCCTGTCAGCTTCATAAATACCTAACATCCTGGTTACCACGGCTTAGTTTGATGCACGTCTCCAGGTGCTAAGAATTTTCTATGTTCTTTTATTTGTGGAAAGCATGGAAGACCACAAGATTAAACGGTTTATCAGGATCCATCTTGACTACTAGTCCTGATTATCGTTGTCTCCACTTACTGAAAGCTTAGCATCGAGAGCATGCTAGAACTGTACTAAAAGCCTTGAATACATTTTCTTCTTTAAGTCTCGAAGTCGATGAAGAAACTGAGGCCTGGGATGTTGACATAAGCTGCTCGAAGTCATGCCGTGGTAGGCGACCAGTTGGGACTAGAATCTAGGGCTGACTCCGGAATCTGAGTTCATTACACATCCGCCTTGTGTGTCATCTGCTTTTATCCCATTCCTTTGGTTTTGTGGTGTGTGTGTGGGAGGATGGGACTCAGGGTTACAAGAGGAAAGTAGAGGAAGTGGCACAGGGGTGGGGTGTGACGGTGGTGGGCTGCGGAGTGTAGCGATAGGCAAGCTTGGCTTTCTCTTTGTGGATTACAAAGCATGGCGCCAGTCTCAGCAACTGTGGTGACGAGTTTTCTTTTCCATGACATCATCTCAGCTTTGAGGCAAGAGTCGTCTAGCACATAAGATACAAGGTATATCCAGCAAAAACAGAACACTGAATGTCTCTTAGGGACATCTTGTTAGTGGCTCTGACCCTTGTTGAGAAGTTTCCTAACACTTTTAAAGGGATCTCAGTGTAAACTCAAGGCATACAACGCATACATTTCGCCATGGCTGTTCTTTTGGGGTTCTTAGTCCTGATGTGGCATTTAGATGGCCGTCAAGCTTCTTGTCACCCTACAGGATAATCTATGTGAACGATGCTCAGGGACATGACGAGAAGCTGTCTGCGGAGTGTGGACACCAGCAGCCCTTGTGTGTGGTTTGGGATACTAATGTCAGACAAGACCTGAAATCATATTTAGAAGCTTATTTCCTATTATATTAAAAAGCTACATTTTTCATCCCAGCATACAGCAGGAAACAAAGGGACTATCATTCAGCCCAAGAACTGCATAAAAATATTCAAAAAGAGATACAAAAGAAAGCCAGAATGGAGTGACAATGTTGAATCTAAACATTTGATCTCTTTATCATGTGAGACATGAATTCCTTTTATTAATTTGTTTTCTTTTGGAGTTCTTTTTTTTACTCCTATTTTCTTCCTGTTTTGACTTTTCATCCAGCATTAGTCATGTTCAACCCTGAATAATCTCATCCTACCATTGTATCAACGTTTTCCTATCTTTATCCTGCTTTGGAGGACAGATACAGGACTAAATATACCTTTACAAAAAGAAAATATTATTTTTTAATTCTTCCTTTTCACTAAACGTCTGGCTTGAGCTACCTGATTCGACCTATTGATGTCACCTGACTTAAAGACAGTCCCAGTGACAGGATCTGGATGGTAAGTGACAGAAACATAAACATCCCTGGAACCTTCAGAGGACCAGTCATACGTCAGTTGAGCCAGCTTCCCAGACAGACTGTTTGCTCTTGGCAAAACTTTTGACAAAATTTTAATTGTGACCACATCTATTAATAAAAATGATCCATTTTGATTGATAGATTTCCTTTCAAATTAACTGTACCACAGTATCTTGTACCTACCCATGATTTCAGTGCAGTATTTCTCAAAAGACGTTCCTAGAAGAAAATTGTCCAGAATGCTGATCAAACTGCAGGTTCCTGGTCCCCACTCTAAATCTACTCAGTAGGACCCTCTGGAGGTGGACCCAGGGATATGCATTTAAGAAATAAGCCTTGTAATTTGGGGGCATATTATCATGGCACCAGTCTCAGCAACTGTGGTGAGGAGTTTTCTTTTTCATGAAATCATCTCAGCTTTGAGGCAAGAGGTGTCTAGGACATAAGATACAAGGTAGGTCCAGCAAAAACAGAATGCTGAATGTCTCTTAGGGACATCTTGTTAGTGGCTCTGACCCTTGTTGAGAAGTTTCCTAACACTTTTAAAGGGATCTCAATGTAAATTCAAGGCTCATGATTTGTGATAACCACTGGTGTAGAGTTAAATAACATGAGCAGTACTTGCACAGTTCTTCATGGTCAACATCAATGACTAGGGAAGGTGTACAAGTCCTGAGAATTGGCGTTCATCCATTCATTCAGTGAGCCTTTATTGAGTACCTCTGACACTCCGTTTTGGGCTGAGAAGACAAGTATGGATTCTACCCAGACCTCATTTCCCTTATTTTTGGGATAGAAATGAAGGCCCAAGGTAGTGATTTTCAAACCTGCATGTACATCAATATCATGAGGAGCCTGATAAGAATGCATAGCCTCTCCCTATATACACGCATGTACACACACATTCTACAGAAACCTGTGTTTCCTCTCTCCTCCCTCTTGTCACACTTTATATCCTTTCTGGAATAACATAAAATGTAGGTAGATAACCCATATCTTAATTATCCCACTAATGTTCTAGTTGAGCGAGTTTAATTCTTAGTTTCATAAAGAATACCATGTTGAATTTTTATTCGTTTCAGCATTCCCTTAAGACAGGCATCTAGAAGTGAATACTTTATGTGGTAACCTCTCTGAAAGTTGGCTAAGTTCTGCTTTGTCCACTCTCAATGCCAAAGACAAAAAGTGGGTTTATGTCACTGGGTCAGCATATATGGGTCTTTAGGTCCATCTCTGACCCAAACAGTGGATTTGTTAGTTAGGATACATGTAAGCTTCTGTAACAAACAGACCCCACAATACCGTGGTTTAAATCAGATGGACATTTATTTTGTTCTCACTTTACTGTGCAGATAGGAATGGTTTAGGGCTAGTGGGGAGACTCTGACATTCTTATCACGTGGCTTCCATTTCTGGGTTCAAAGTGACTACTCTGTTCTTATTGTTTTTATAGACAATGGGAGGGAGAAATGACCCGGGAGACTACACCCATTGTTTTGAAGACAAGATCCAAAAGTGGCACATGTCATTTTGGATTACATCCCATTGGTAGTTACCAGTTTCACCTAGCAGCAAGAAGGGGTAGGAAATGATGTAGTTACCTGGACAGCCAAATAAATGCTCAGCTAAAACTGGGAGAAGAGAGGTAGGGACACAATTAGAAATATGCAGCAGCCTCTAACCGAGGTCTTGGGATCTAGAAGATGAGTGATCCAGTAAGGCCTGATGTAATTATGCTCATTATTCTATGACTCCCAGCTTGCTCAACTTTGAGCCTTTGAGATAGAAGCATTAGAAACATTAGAGTCAGGTAGTGAAACCTTTGCTAATCTGACAAGGAATCAAGGTTCATTAAACTCTTAAATGTGGCAGTTTTATAGAGTATGGCCAAACTGGAGTTGGCTAAGTGCAGACATCATTAGCTATAGGTTCATTTGAGCTCCACAGTGGGTTTTTCCTCTCTCCCTCCCTCCCCCTCTCTTCCTTTTTCCTTCTCTCTCCCTCTCATTATCTACATTTCCTTTATGTTTTTAGAACTCTCCTTGTTTTGGTTTTGTTTTGTTTGCTATTGATAGGTACACAAGAAAAAATTTAAAATTTCTGGGTTTTAGTGAAAAAATAAGTTTTAAAGTAGAATTTTCAACAAGACCTCTAATGAACAATGGTCTATTCGCACAGCTGAAAGCTCTACTCATAAATCTCTTTCTCTTTTAGATTTGTGAGGAACAAGGGGTTATATTCTCTGCATGGGATTTTGCTTCTGGGCTAGGGTTGACTGCAAGTTTATTGGAACGAGCACTACGTTTTGTTTTGTTTTTACCATAAGGGACTTCTGCAAAGAGCCCGGTGCTCATCATGTGCTGCGAAGAAAATGGAGAGAGTTTGCAGACCAGTTCTTTCCCTTCATTCAAAATTAGGTACAAGCTGAGAACCACTGGTGATTTTTTAAGTCCTGTTTTGGATGAAATAAGCAGACATATTTGAATTAATTAACATTGGAAGGAGACTCTTAGCACTGAGACTGAGTTAGTACCTGATAAAAGGAACACTGAGTCAGGAATGACAAAAACCCCTGTCCTACCCTTGGCCTTGCCACAAATTCCTTTTAGGACTATGGGCAACTCACTGACATTTGTGCCTTGGTTTCCCAATTATATAAATTCAGAGATTCTCATACTTCTAGGAGAAGGATGATTTTATAGACTCTCTAGTCTGACTTCCTTGGGGTAATCACAGGAAGACTGAGGTGCAGCAAGTCCCAGCTGATCATCCCCCACTCTGTGAACCAGGTAGAACAAACCATTCCCTTCTAGCACTCTACATGCTAGCACTCTGTACTATAAATTCTACAACATTTAGTGACTTGTATTTTATTTATGGGTCTGCTTTCCCATGGGCTTCTCAAAAGCAGAGCCCATTTCCTATCTATGTTGTCCCTGCATTGTAGCTTAGTGTTATGGTTGGCTCATAGTAGATACTTGACATTGGATAAATGAATGAAATAAAGTACACACAGAGTCTGATGGTTGGTCGGGAGCTGGTTAATAGCTGGGTAGGGCCTGGTCAAGTCTCACACTCCCAGACCAGTCTTTTTCATCTACAACCTCCCTGCCCTCATGAGTAAGGGGGCATCAAATGTAAGAAGTGCTTGAGAACTAGAGATTTGGGTAGAGGAGGTGAATGGTTTCCTCTGCTCAGGCTAGTTCTGCTCTTTTAATCTTGTGGTCCTCCGTGACCCTTTCTTTTCATAACATCCTTCTCTCTTCCTTTTTCCCCAAGAACCTCTGCTTGGAGTGCTCAGGTGGTGGTGCCTCAGGCCAAGCCAGAGAGGAGGATATTGCTCCGGGGCCCAGAGCACTTCACAGGCTATTTTTATGTCAAAATCTGAAGCCCGAAATATCTGCTAAGTTGAGGGCAACCTCTCCAAAATAAGGCTTGCAGGAGCGGCCATAAGGAAGGGAGAATGGTTCACACTCTCAGAAGTAGATACAAGACCAAGAGGCCCACGCCTGGGGCTGCCACTCAGGTGTCCACCTGACATGGCTGCCAGTTTAAGAATGGAGTCTATACTCTGGTAGTCAAACTAACTACTCAGGGTGGAGAAAGACATGGGCCAGAGTCTTGGGAAGTCCCGAAAGGGCTGCTCTTAGTACATGGAGGAGACCAAGACAACTGAAGCCACAGTAACAAGCCTAGGAGGAAGGAAGGCTACTGTGGGGTCACTGGGAGAAACGCTTCCTGCCATTGTCTGGCCACATGGGGTGGGTTGAAGATAAAAATGGGTGGAACTTGAAGGCTGCTTCTGGCTCCAGATCCACACAGAGAATCCGTTTCTGCTGTGTTTGGGATGTGGAGAAATGACCCATGGCATCTCAGCCCTGTGACTGTAGGAGGTGGAGGTCAGAGACCTAAGGAGAAAGGCTAATAAATCCTAACCATGCTCCCACTGTTTATAGAAGAGTTTCTCAACCCAAGGGTCCCACCCAGCAATGTTTGGTAGAACAGAGGGCCATACCATACAAAACACTCAGGACAAAGCACAGGGCACTCAAAGGACTGTTTCATAACTGCTGAACAGAGGTTGAAAGCCAGGTTCTAAAGGCTTCTTGGACTACCACCCTGTTTCCCTAAAGTTTGTCCAAAGAGGACTACTTGGGGATCTTGTATTCTTCGCTGGCACTTTTTTTTTCTTTAGTTTTTGTTTGTTTGTTTGGTTTTAGTTTATGTTATGGAGAATGTCAACTATATGTCCAAAAATAAAGATGATCTAACGAACCCATACGTACCTATCACAACTGCCTTTAACAATTATCCATCCATGGCCAATCTTGTTTCATCTGTATCTCTATTTTCTCACTCCGTGTTATTTGGAAACAAATTACAGATATGTAATTTCATCTAAAATATTATATGTTGTATTTCTAAAATCTAAGGATTCTTTATAAAAACATAACTATTCCATTATGCTATCTAAAAAAGGTCGAATTCTATCATGTCACCAAATATCCAGTAGGTGTTTAAATTTCCAACACCTGACCTCTGACCACGTTCTTCCTCGTGGTTCCCCTAGGACTTACTCTATCCCAATCCAGACAGAAAACCATGGCAAACTTATCATACAGGGAAAAAAGCTGTGATGCCCTGGCCCTTTTATTTCCACCCTATAGTAATTTAACAAACACATGGTGTGCCAGGAACAGAGAGGAAGACCCCCAAATTGGAAGCAAGCACATTGGCAACATAAAGAGAAAATAACTGACAAATCCCTAATTCTGGAAGATGCCCAGAGAGGCTGGGCCTGGAGCCAGGAGCTTAACAAGTTCCCATTGTTATTGGCAGCCGACAAATTTAGAAGCAGACAGGGGACCTTCTTATCATGGGGAATTTGGTTAGCTGAGGCTGTATGCATTTAAAAAGCACAATCAACCTGTAGTGAGCTAAGGGATTAAACATGATTTTTCTCTACTTGAATGACCCCTCTCCCTAAATTAAGCTGCCTATTTAGCGCCCTTAATAAATACATAGATAATTTAAACCATGTGGTGGCAAATTGAAAACATGGGCTTTTTGAACTATGTATTTTCTTTCTCATGTTGGAACATTTCCCTCGAGAAAAATCTCAGGTCTCATGATTATGGAAAAGAAAGATCTGTATATCTTTCTGATTAAGTGTTTCATGATACACGCATACACATTGATCAAGTTTTTTCTTTTTTCTTGGCTTAAGTGAGGCATATGCTTCTGAGAAAAGTGTTCCATCGACACTTCTCTGGCAAGTGCCTGGTCTATTTGTCAACAAAACAAAATGTGAAAGAATTATATTTCTATAAAAGTAATTACATTTTCAAAGCAGCTTGTTATTATATACCATGTGGCATTACATTGAACCAAGATGCTGTTTTCTGCCTGATTGTTAGAAGGAATGATCTACATTCACAAGTCAGTAAAAAATTCAAATATCTGTCTTCTCTGTTGCTTGATTGGGGAAAAGAATACTCCCTGCTGGAACACCTGCAGGTTTGAACTGAATTATTTGATGTGCCAGTTTTCAGATATTTGTACCCATCTACTGATTTAAACTGTAGCCTACACATACACAACACATTTACACAAACATATTTAGCGTACCATTAGGCATCTTGATTTGGATCAAAAGATGTCCATAATGTGACCAAGACTTTTTAAAAAAAATTTTTTTCTGTATTTTCTCCTTTCCTTGAATTAATGAGTCACATCAAAGTGTGTCTCAACTTTTAGAAGCTTTGTTAAAATTTTCTTTGGTCTCTTTCATGTGTGTCCAAAAAAAGGTCCATAAACAGTTTTCTGGGCTCATGGGCCCATGGGACTCATTTGGTCTCCTAATCTTCTCTGTGGTCAGAGTACTTTCTGAAAGAGTGTTCACCACAAATTCCCTAGAGACAAAGTCTGCAGCTTTCCTTCTGATTCCCCGCCCGTGACCCTCCCCATTATCAAGCAGAGTCTTCGACAAAATTAGATAATAGGAAAACCCTTGAAATTCCAATTTCGAGCTGCACTGACTTTTTCCTGCTACAAATGTGGCAAACAGAGTCTCCTAGTAGTAGACTGTTCTTGGCTTCTGCAGACACTAAAGATATTTTAAGAAGAGGAGATCCAGCCACCCCGAAGAGAGAGAATATTCATATAGGCAAATTTTATCTGGTTAAAACTTTGTTTTCTCTTGGAAGATGGACATTGAAAAACAAGTCTTCAAGGCCAGACTCTGTCAGGACAAGAAAGCCTAACTGTCTGGTAATGTATGTGAAGATACACGAACATTGGCCTTTTGAGTCCATTCAGCATTAACATGCCACGGAACTAGCACCCTCCTTTGAATTAGTTCTCTGAGTGTCCACTGCCTGACTTCTCTGTGGCCAACTGTCTGAAGTTGGGATCAATGGGATCAATGGGATCATTTGAAGGAGCCAGTCTTTCAGAAGGAAGCATGAAAGCTTCTTAGGAAGCCTTTATACTGTATTAGTTTGTAAATCTAAATATTGCATGCAGCTCTTGGTTCAACAATGCTTCTCTTTTTTCTAATAATTTACTGAAACTAATTGGATACAGGACACAGCTAGCTGGTGGGCAAGTCGAGATGTTTCGGTTCGCTTCTGAGGCAATACATGGCAGAAGAAAGCAAAACTCCCTGGTCTTTTTTTTTTTTTTTTTTTTTTTTTTGTGAAATGATGTGATTAGTATGTGTCTCTTCAAAGAGTTATTTAGCTGGAAAGGGGCTAGGATATTGGCCTTTATAAAATATTTAGAGGTTATACTTAGAAATAAATAATCTGTATTTATTTTGGGGATCGTCTGAACAGTTAAAAAATAAAAGGATGCAGGAAAGTTATATATAGCTACTGCACATTCTCATGTTTTTATTTCCTTTCCAAGATCACAGAGAAGATCGATTTATTAGAAGCAAAATGACTATTTGTGATGACGTTTATGTTGGATCTGGTGTTACTTGTGTAATCACAAATGCAGATGGTTTTTCTCTTCATTTTCTCACATTGATTTTTCCCAGATTTAGAAAACGTA
This sequence comes from Herpailurus yagouaroundi, assembly GCF_014898765.1. Taxonomy (NCBI): domain Eukaryota; kingdom Metazoa; phylum Chordata; class Mammalia; order Carnivora; family Felidae; genus Herpailurus; species Herpailurus yagouaroundi. The sequence goes on along the minus strand of NW_024412428.1, from coordinate 20,267,990 downwards.
TATAATGCAGCACTATAACAAGTGGCACATTTTGGTAGTTTGGGCATGACCAAATCCTGATAAAGTGCGGTACACCAAGCCCAGTGAATGGAATACATCTAGACTAGCCCTCTAGAGCTGCGCTCTCCAATATGGTAGCCACTAGCGACCTGTGCTGATTTAAATTAGAATTAAAAAGGAAAACTCAGTTCTTCAGTTGCACTGGCCACATTTCAAGCGCTTAATAGCTACTGTATTAGACATTTCCATCACTGCAGAAAGTTCTTTTAGAAAGTCTGGCTCCAAAGAATCCTGAATTCACTGGGTAGTGATCCCAGCTGTCCACACTTGATCTATACATTTCCTTACCCTGAAAATAAGGAGATGGGATTATACAGTCTCTAGGATTCTCCTATTTCTGAGGTTCTCATCCCCAGCACTTTTCCGATACCCGGGAGCCACGAGTGCATGACGAATCCCAAGAAGGCCGTAGGGGGAGAAAGGCAGCAGTGTTGTGGAGAAAACATGTTGGAGCCTACAGAACTCAGTCTTTATCTCAATACCATCAGCTCAAGCTACACCCTCCGGGGAAGTCACTTAGTTACCCTGAGTCTCTACCCATTCATCAAATGAAGGCACTGAGTTGAATGATCTCGAAGGCCTGCTTTGCTCGAAAATTCTAAAATGTTACCGACTTTTAAAAATAGCCCTCGCTAATGAGCCTGTGTAAACCCGATTTCGGTATTGTGTCGTCTATGCTATTTTCTTTGAAAACATTCTGAATTCTCACAACACCCATTCAAGGAAGGGGAAACTTATTGCCATTTTCCTTTCCGTGAAAGGTTTGCAGCCATGGAGTTCTCCCTGCACCCTACATTTGGAAGATGTGTGAAGAATGGCCAGTCAAGCAGCTGTTTTCAATATAAAGATTCTTGGCGTCTGTGCGCAGAGTATCAGAATGATCAAAGTTTTCACTTTTCTTCCAAAAATTTGGGTGTCTTGTAGACTTACAATGTGAAAAATACTTACGTTAGCATTTGAGTTTGATCTGTAGTGAGTGCACTATGGCCTTTCCTTTTCAATATTGTATGTAATGTAGAAAACAATGTTTTCAGCCATTTCATTTGGAGGTTTTGGCATAAATGTGTCTATCAGTGTGGAAATAAACTCTTTCAATCACTGAACACTTTTCTCCCATGGAAAGCTTTAAGAAAATGATTACAATTCTGTTGAAAAGGAACAATTTGATAGAAGAAAAAAAACTTTACTGATGGATGATGGACCAAATCGTTGAGACAGAGACCTATTACATGACTTAGGGTCTAACCCATACTTTCAATTCACTAGTCTCCTCAGGGTGAGGTTTAGCCCTAGACAACATTCCGGGCATAGGAATCAGTTGAGCAGTCCACTAAATGCACAGCTGGTTCTCGGACATCCTCAACAACCAAAAAATACCTGAGAAGAATCCTAGGAGATGATGGGATGTTTAATTGTGAAATCAGAGCTGTGGCGATGCCTGCCAACCAACAGTGCTGAGTACCCCAGGTTACTGAGAAGTAATTCAGAAGGCCTGGTTTGGAATCTGAACTCTTCTTTGCTGTGCGTCCTCAGAGAAGTTGCTTACTTCTCTAAGCCTATTGCCCTGTCTGTGAGAAAGGGGAGGTGATAGCCACTCAGGAGGTTCATGATGAGCCTCAAATGACATCACCTGTGTGAGCACACGTCCTCGTCTAGGTTCTGACTACAGAGTAAGCCACACTGGCATGAGCCACATGACCGTGGTCCTTATCCAAATAGGTATTTTGGCAATGCTGGAGACTGAGAGCCACACTGTCTTATTAGACCTCAAGGGCAGAACATGACCCTTCCCCTTATTCATAAAGGGTTCTTGCTCCAGCCCAAGACGAAAGGTTCAAGCCTCAGTAACAGGTACTATTCGAATGCAAATTTATGTAATTTGAGTGTAAAAAGTACGGTTACATTTCTCGTGTGCTGCCAAGCATGACACTGCCTGTACGTCCCTCTCGTCGAAAAAGGCAACACGCTTATTTTTGTATTAATTATGCTAGCAAGCTGATTTTTCTCAAACAGACCAGTGCAACCCCCCCAGAAAGATTACAGTAATATTTTCACCGAGGTTGTCATTTGCTTATTGGACAAACCGTACTTTGCTTGGATTATTCTATGGAACTTACCATCTTCCAGCTGCTATTACAATTCTTTGTTGAGCAGCCTGTCTTCCCAGCAGAGAGGCCAAGAAGAAACTGTTGAGTAAAATTTTCTTATCAGCCCCAAGTGGTCAGAGCTGACATGCAGGGTCCTCTGCTAAAGAAACAGTTCTCCCCCATCAGCAGCTTTGAGAAATAAAATGACAAAAGTGTACTCTTCCCAAAAAAGGCAATTAGTGATGGTTAGAAGGCCGAAGGGGAGAGGTTTGCTGACTTGACAAACCATGATTACTTTTTACAGCTCATGAAACTGTCTTCTCAAGAGTCATGCTCTATGGCCTTAAGTTTATTGCACTTACGATTTTGGAAATGTCATCTTTCGGAAAGATAAGAAGCCTCAATGAGAAAAGAGGAGATTAATAGCGTATCTTTGCCCAGTGCTAAGCATCTTAGCATTTGTTGCCCAACAGAGAAGAGACCGGGGAACAAGTTTTCGGAGGCCCATGGGCTGGGGAGCTGTGCCCTCCCTCAGCACAGATAACCCCCAACCCCACTTCATCCTTGACAACAAAGTCTGCTGGTCTGTTTTATTTTATAAACTGATAGATAACAGCCTGGATTGAATCATGGCTTTACTCCTTAATAGTTGGTGACCTGGAGCACATCACTTATTAACCTCTGTGAGTCTTGATTCCGTCTGGTATAAAAAGGGGATGGCAACAGGCTTCTCTTTGAGTGTGGGGGATAATTGGCAGCTAGAGTCCCTGTTGAAATGTAAGTCACATAATGTCTCTCTTATACTCAAAACCCTCCAAAGGCTACCCATGTCACTTTGAGTAAAAGCTGAAATCTTAACAGTGACCCACAAGAAAGACCCTGCAGGATCCGTTGCCCCGTCCTCCTCTCTGACCTCCTTCCCTATTGAGTACCCCTCTAGCTCTGCTGGTCACCTTGTTATTGCTTAAACAGGACATGGCTCCTGCCTACCTCAGGACCTTTGCACATGCTCTTCCTTCTGCCTAGGATGCTCTTCCTCAGATGGTGGAGTGGCTTAGATCTTTATTCAAACATCACCCTCTCAAGGATCCTACTGATCCTATTCAAAACGGCAAACTCTCTTCCTTCCCTGCCCCAACCCCTCTCTTCCTTTCCTTCTTTATTCTTCTCCATGGCACCTACCAACACCTGGCATAGACGTTTTCTTCATTTATGTTTGTTATCTGCCTTTCTCCTCCTGAATGAAGCTGATGAGGTAGGGATTTTTATCTGTTCACTGCTGTATCCCAAGCCCCTGGAACAGTATCTGGCACATAGTAGACACTAAGTATCTATTAGATGAATGAACATTAAATTATAACACCATTAAAGCACCTGGCACTGTGCCTTTGGTTTTAAAAAGGGTAGAAGAAGTAGGGGGAGAGACTGACTTAAATGTATAGCATGTTAAAATTTTTATTCCACTGGCTGTGGCCCATGTCAAAAAATCAGCCCACAGGTAACTTGTTCATCACAAAGAGAACACATGTTAAAAATAAATTCGAAAAAGGATTTTTTTTACAGAAGAAAACCATATAATTAACATCAAAGGAATGATAGGGTTAAAGAATCACCATTCTTTTTTTATTTTTTAATCTTTTAAAAAATGTTTATTATGAGAGAGAGAGAGAGAGAGAGAGAGAGAGAGAGAGAGAGCAAGCAGGGGAGGGGCAGAGAGAGAGGGAGACACAGAATCGGAAACAAGCTCCAGGCTCTGAGGTGTCAGCCAGAGCCCGACACGGGGCTCGAACCCACAGACCGCGAAATCACGACCTGAGATGAAGTCGGCCGCCCAACGACTGAGCCACCCAGGCGCCCCAAGAATCACCATAACTGATTCCAGTCCGGATCATCAATGGATATTAAAACCATGGGATGAGAGATAGATGGGGAAGGAGATGGCTGAGTGGTGCTAAAATATCAACCCACAGATTTCTTGCTAGTCATATAGGTGGAAATATTTTTTAAAAACAAATTACCTCACTCCCTTCATTTGTCAAGTCAGGAGCCTCGGAAGGGGAGAGGAACACAGGGCAAGATGAGTGTTCTTGCATCAACAACTCCACTCACACTGGAGCCCCAAACCCAGGGCCCCGTGGCTTCTTCAGGACAGGGCCTGTGACACAGGGCTCAGAGCCCAGAATGTTCTCTCACTGGTGTGGGTAGAAGCCTGCCATCTTTAACCTTACCAGCAGACTTGTAAGTGAGTCATACTCGCTAATGAAAACAGCTTTGTACAGAGCTCTATGTTCCTCCATGAAGCCTATTTTTACTTTTACTTCTCCTTTCACTCCTAGACAATTCAATTCAAATTCTATTTATGTTTTAAAAAGGAACAAAAGGCAAGGATCTCTTCTCCTCCCTATTGTTCCTTGTCACTTTCATCACAGGGTGGATCCATAGTCCTGGCTGTGCAGAATGCACTGCTGACGAGAGCTTCCCAAGCCTGACCTGTCTACCCATCCTCTCTTCTAATCTGGCACAAGGCGAGCCTGGGGAATGGCTTACCATCACTATCGGTTGTGAAACCTTCCAGTACCTAGATTTCTGCAAAGGGGAAGAAGACAGAATTCAGTTGTAAAATGACTCCCAAGGAAATGAGGAATTGGGGATCTATGCATCCGAGTGATGAAGCAATCTGCAAGGAGGGCCCTCCAAGCCAGTCTTTCTTTTCTTCTCCTTTGTTCTGTTTGTATTTTTTTAAGGCAAAGCAAAAATACTCTTCCATCCTCAGTGGGAAATAAGATGTCAACAAGTCTTGAGAGTAGCTGGGCACTAGACTGCATGGGGACTTGCTTATAAGTGATACCATTTAAAAAACCAATATGAAACTTCACGGGAAAGCAATATAACATCCAAGAGCACAGCAGAGAGAGGGAAGGGCCTTACAAACCACATTCCTTCTTCCTCAGGCCAGCTTTGGAATCCTTCCTCCTTGGTTTGGCAGCCTGACTTTTGATTAGGAAGTTTATATAGAACTTAAAGAGGAACACAATTACTTTATGGATGCAAGTTTTCTGTTGTTACAGAAAATGGAACAAGGCTGGATTTGGTGTTTCTAATTATGTCACAACCAGAGGACAATTGTGTGGTGGTCCCAATAGATTCCCAGCCCCTAGCTCATTTTTTTTTCTTTTGCTATCAGAGAGTTAGTTTCCAGTTTTTATCTCCATAGACTCCATGCTTTAGAAGTTGATTTTTTTTTAATTTTTTAGTGTTTATTTATTTATTTTTTGAGACAGAGACAGAGCACAAGCCGAGGAGGGGCAGAGAGAGAGGGAGACACAGAATCCGAAGCAGGCTCCAGGCTCTGAGCTGTCCGCACAGAGGCCAATGGGGGGCTCAAACCCACTGACTGGGACCATGACCGGAGCAGAAGTTGGACGCTTAACTGACTAAGCCACCTAGAGGTTGAATTTTAAACATACATCGTATCTTAAGTAATAGTTGAGATGGCAGGGCTTCCATTTAGCCGTATAAAATAGCCCTATCTCATACTCCTCCTGGATAGAGGGATGGCTTGGAAAGTCCAGTTGGTGAGGTCCTGGAGGACTAACATAGTTAGAAGTCGGGTAGAAGTGTTTCCTCTGAGATTCCACTGTCAGAATCAAAGCCCAGAATTAGGAGGTGAGGTTTCCAACCTCAATAAGGCAGTCCAAGAGGATCAGTCCCAAATGTGGAGCCATGAAGTCAAAGCATGAAGTACAGTCGGAATGGAGGGTCAAGCTGAGACTTGAAGAAACTTCTTGGGCCAAGTTGTGTCTTCCAGGGGCTTTTAATGTGGTACCTATTGCCTCAAGCACAAATGGGTGAATGATGAAAGGAACTAAAGGAATTGGACATTGCCAGGCACCCAGCACCAATTTTGGAGACCTGCCCCAACGTAGAGGAATATGTAGATGGGCAATGGCCAACCCATACATGTAGACAGAGCTCTGACTCATGAGCTCTGCAGCAGTTGGCCCAGGATGGTCAGGACCTGGTCAATGCTTTCAAGCTTCCCTATTTTTTTATCCTGTGTACAACTCAGGACCAATAGGCTCCCCCAACATGCTCCCCAAATCAACCACATAAGATGCATCACTTCCAGGTTCCCCAACAACCTCTGGAGCATACCTGAAAACTTCTCTTTTTTCATTCTGAAGCATCCCTACTCCTCTGCCTGCCTATGCGTTTCTGCCAAACACAAATGATGACTCCTGTGCTACAACAAGCTGAACAAATAGCTTGTGGGTTTCCATTTGGGTCATCTTTGTTTATTTCCACGCATCTGTAATAGACCTATGAAGAGTCAGTATTTAAGTAAACATCCCAGAACCTACACATCTAACTGGTATTATCCTCTTTAAATAGTCTTTTGGAGAATTAAGATCTGTGTCAATGATACTATCATTAATCAAATCTTTGGCACTCCTCTTTTTAGCATTGAATTTACAGCCAAGATGATGGGGTCATAGGATTGTGTAGTAGGCTCACTCCCCCTCCATCTCATCATGCTTTCATGGTTTCTCTCTCTCTCTCTCTCTCTCTCTCTCACATACATACATACATACATACATACATACACACACACACACACCTCATCTAATTATTTCCAGCCTAGAATATGCCCTCTGCTAGTGCTAGTGTTAATAATTTTATTCACCAACCCTGTCCCCAAAATGATTTTTAATTATTTTCCTCATTGGCCCACTCCCACACAAGCGTTTGTTATTTACCAAAATGCTATTTTAAAGAGTGACTCAAGATTTTGCCATTGACTTGAGAGATTTGTCACATATTTCCTGTCTTTGCATTTTGCGGTTCTGAAGGACAAGGGTAAGTATTTAATTTTGCTTTGCCTCAGCCCATCCTAAATTTATCCTCTACCATGTCCTTCCTCAGCTGGAAGGCACCACCAATGTACAGACCAGAGTTGGGAGGGTAGACCCCCTGTCGCTGCAAAGCAGATGGTATGTTCTCATTCCCTCAACACACACACACAGGACAGGCTCTTTTGTGTTTGCTTTCATCTGACCCCGGAAACAGTACCTCAGTGTCTGCCCAGAGGTCAGTTTTGGCAATTATAAAATATGTGAACAAATGTAGATTGCAAGAAATCGTTTTGGCTTTCATTCTCATTGTGAATACCTATGACAAAATGATACTTAGACCCTGTACATCCCTACTTTTGTTCACAAGGTTCAAACATCAGAATTCTGCCAAGTGGCTCTTTCAGTCTGTGTGAGCTTAAAATGATTAAAATTCTGGTAAAGGCTCTGGACAAAGCCCTGGGTCAGCAATATTCCTTTCACTGAAGTCTGGAGTGGACAGATACAAACATTAGGGACGTGCTGGAGTGTTTACAATGTTCTCAGTTCTGAGAGCCACTGAAGGACAATTGCTGGAAAAGGTCTATAAACAATTCATAATAAACATATTCAAAATGAGCACTTTACTTTAAAATGATAAAATCACTGAATTGTTTGGAGTGCCCACACTGATCCTCTGAAAGTCTTCAGACATTCCCCTAGTGTGGCATGCTGTGAGGCTGGGTATAACTGGAGGGATATTTGAGCAGTTTGATTCCAGTTTTTTACCCTGGGCCAGCTGTTGGGAGCGAGTGAGTGGACGGGTGGAGAGGAAACCTCCCCAATCCTTCTCTTCTTGTAGCCCAAGAAATTTCCTGTCTTGTTGGCCCTTCCATAACATTAACTATCACTTAGGGACACGTATATTGGCATTTCCTTCCAGGCTGCACAAATGACCTTGGGGGCTAAAAAGAAAATCAAAGGGACTCACAGTCTGGTGGTTGTTCCTCTGCACACCATTCTCTTCATTGGGACCCGAAGGTAATGAGAAAAGGACACTTCACCCGTGTCTCCTAACTCAGGAATGGCAGCCATTTTTCAGGAACCCTTGGGAAGAGCCCACCTTCTCACTCTGTTGCCCTTTGGGCCTCCCTCACACCTAACCTAGAAGGAGACACGTCTGTTCTCTTCTCCTATAGCGCTCTGTGCTGGTCTGCATCACGATGTATTAGTCTAACATACTACGAACTACAACATACTAATTGTTCGCTTACGTGTTGGTCTATCAAGAGACTGTACACGCCTTAGGGCGGGGACTTCATCTCTGCATCCTTGCATTATCTGTTGAATAAGATAGGCAATAGTGAGGATGACCAAAGTCAAAACCGGGTGCTGGGCGCTTCGGGGAATCAGGGAATAAAATCTGTAAGTACATATGTGTATCTATATGTTTGAATGACATGGTTTCAGCCCTCTGGGAATTGTGTATAGAAGGAAGAAATCAGCTTATGTAAAATAAATCACAGTGAAAGTCTGTCATAAGTCTATACAGCCATTTCCAGTTGGCTTCTTGTGAGACCCAAAGCACTTAACAGATGTGAAATCACTTTAAAAACTTAACATTTTTAGGCTGTCGATAATATTTTATAAATCCAATAATATAACTTTTAAAATCTCATCCTGTTTCTCTGATTTCAGTACCTGGAAATCCTGGGGACTCTAGTAGTAGAATTTTCTATCCCTTCAGAAGACCTAATATTTGGGGAAAAAAAAAATGTAACTTGACCAACCATACTAAGGCTGTCTTGCTTCTCTGTGGGTTTAATCTTGTCCATTTCAACCTGTAACTCACTTGATTTCTCTGCATGGCATTTCAACTAAACCTCTAAGTTTCCTTGCAGCTTTGAAATATGACTTATTTATTTGTATTTGCTTTATTTCTCTTGAGAGACAGATATACAGATATATAGATATAGATATATAGCCATAGTCGTAACATATCACTCATAATTACTTTAGCAGACATTTCTGAGGAATAAGGCCATTCTGCTATATAATGACACTTTCTTCATCATAACCAAGAAACATTGCCATATATTGTATAATATACAGGCCTTATTTAAGTTTCCCCTTTTTCCCAAAATTGACATACTGATCCAGGATCCAATCAAGATTCACACATTGTATTTTGTTGTTATATCATTTGGGTCTCTTTTACTATAGTACAGTTCTCAGTTCTCTTGCCTTTGCTTTTTTTTTAAATGACATTTATCTTTCTGAAGAGGTCAGGGAGATTGTCTTCCAGGATATCCCACGGTCTTGCTTAGCATGATCGTTTCTTCATGACTGGACTCAGGTTAAACTTTTAGTAAGAATACCATCTAAGAATACTGTATAAGTGATATCATTCATAAGTGAAATAATTTTCAGGTGTTTTAATTATAAACATAGTTTAATACTAAAGCAGAAAATGTGTATAATAGAAAAGAAGGGAAGTTACCAATAATCCCATTGTCCTAACTCACACAAGAACTTTCAATGTATTTCCAACCTTTCCCTATTATTCTTTTTAGCATACTTGTAATTATACTGCAGATAAAACTTTGTATTCTGGTTGTTTTTGACATAGCATCACATCAAAGCACTTTCACTAGAAATAATGGCAATGATAGTAACGATACTAACTACTCTTTATTGAGTACGTATCCAGTTGAAGACAGTATCAGTCACTCTCTATATACAATTTCTTTTAAGGTTTATGACAATGTGTTGAGGTAAGTTCTTTTATTGTCGCCATTTTAGAAGAGAGGAAATTGAGACTCCATCCCACACCTGGTAAAAGGCGTAAAGGAGAGATTTGAACCCAAGGGTATGTGACTCCATCACATCATCTCTCCTATCGCTTTTATTGAAAGTGCTTTGTCTTATTCATTTCATGTAAACACACTTGTAGACACTATCTTCTTAGGCCTGCCTTGCTTTTCAGAATATTTCATAAGACCTGACTTTTTTGACCACCCCCTTTAAATTATGTGCATAGCCCCAGACTGACTTCAGAGACTTGTGCTTTCTATTTTTCCCCTAAGAATTTAAGCTAAACCAAATTTGGTTTCTCCAAAGTCTATTTTCATCCATCAAGAAGGCAATGTAATATATAGGTAAATGACAAAGTCATCGGGAGACTGAGTGAGCAAAATAAACCAAATGAGTCAAGTGCCAAGAGCCAAAGTCTCACGGGCTCCAGGGCACCTTGAGCTTTCCTGAAGATGGACAGGCTGTAGTAGGGTTCTGGGCCCCAGAGGCCCTTCTTCCATGGGTATTGCTCTTGACTGAAGCATGGCTGTGGGGCATCTGTCTTCTCTTTGGCTCCATTAGGAGACTCTGGAATTTAAGCTGTGTAAAAATCATCCTGTTGTTAAGGGCCTCTGATCTAAACATACCCCACTGATTAGAAATGTGTCTGATGTCAAAGCCCTGAGAAACACAAATCCTAATACTTCCAAATGCACTTTAATGTGGGTTAAATGTCTAGATTTGTCTCATAGCCCGCAGTGCCAGCTGGGGAAGGGGCAGCAGTAGCAGGACCCTTTGCCAGCCCAGCCTTGGGGACGGCTCTGAGCACAGCAGGGAGGAGCTGAATGCATTTCAACTGCAGCCAAGTTAGTGGTTTCAACTTCATAAACATGTCTTAAATGTTATGATTCTTATCTTTATGCTGTGGCTTTCCTACCTCAAAGGATAGCTATTAAAGAAAAAACGCAATTCAGCAAATAGTTCTAAGAACTTTGATCAAAAAAAAAAAAAGTTGATTAATCATTTTTGGTTACTTGTCTTTCTTTTGACCTTTTCCTTTAGACCCATCCCCATAACACAGTCAGGACGCTCAATCATTTACCCAAAGGGTTAAGAAAATATAACCTTTTTGTGATTAAAAATAAAAATGAAGTGGAGTTCTCCGTAGTTTTATAGTTTTACTTGATTCTGAGATGGAAAGGGGCGGTCAAGACTTAGCAGGGTTTCTCTTATGATAATTTTCTTACTTGAATACTGAGTATGGAGAATGAAGGAAAAAATCAAGAGATATGATTAACCCATGAAATTAGCTATATTTGGTCAAAGAATGTCCCAACTCTAGTAAGTTATTGTGTCATGGTGTTTGTAAAGAGTTTAAAGAGCCAGAGTATTAGGATCGATTATCTATTTGCCACAGTGATGCCACATAACAAACACAAAATTTCAATGGCCTACAATAAATAACAAGCATTTATAGCTCCTGAATTTGGGACGATTGGCTAGACAGTAATGTTGATCTTGACTGTGCATGTTCACATATCTGGGGGTCAGTTGTCTATCTTGGCTGTCCTCGGCTGAGATGGCCGGGGCAGTCTGGTTTTGCCTCACACGCCTCTTGTTCTCTAGCAGACATATTCTCAAGAAAATGGCAAAGGTGCCAGAAAACAAGCCCCAATGTACAAGTTCATTTCAAGTCTTTGTGTCGCATCTGCTAAATGCCATGAGATAAAGGTATCCACATGGTTTAGCCTAGTCTCAGGAAATGGAGACTACCCTTATCCACAGTAGGAGGGAGCTTCAGAGTTATGTGGCAATGATATGGTTAAAGGAAGAGGTAAAAACATAGGCCCACAATTTCAATATACCATAGAGGTGATTCTATGCCCTGTAGGGTTTAGAGTCAATCTGAATTTTCTGCCAATAGCTATGTTTGTGCAGATCCAATCATGAGGCCAGGTGGTATAAGAAAAGCAGTCACTTGGATGACTGGTTTCATAATCCAGAGTAGAAGAAATAACCTGGCATCGAAAGGTGGCCAGAAAGACTCAATATTATTAAGATGTCAGTCCTTCCCAAATTGATATGTGGATTCAAAGTAATCCCAATCAAAATACCAGCGAGCTGAGGGTTTTTTGTTTGCCTTTGATTTTTTTTAGAAATCACCAAGCTGCTTCTAAAACTTGTATGGGAAAGCAAAAACAACAAAGAAATAAAAAACTACACTCACGGACACACACAAAAAAACAAAAAACAAAACAAAACAAAAAAACCGGAGGTAAAAACAATTTTGAAAAAGAACAAAGTTGACTTCAGAATTTGCTATAAAGCTACAGTAATCAGGAGTGTGTCTATCTATAAAAGGATAAAATACAAACCAAACCAGTGGGATAGAATAATAGAATCCAAAAGAAATGCACAAATATGTGGCAACTTCATTCAAAATCTCCAAACGCTAAGAAACCAAGGAAATTCAATAAAGGACAGATGGTTTTTTAACAGATTGTGTTGAAATTTGGATACCTATGTAAAATCACAGGCCTCGATCCATATTTTGCAACATAATACAAAAACCAATTCAAAATGAAACTTAGACTCATATAAGACCTAACATTATGAAGTTCTAGAGGAAAATATAGGGAAAATGTCTTTGCAACCATGAGTAAGGCAAAAATTTCTTAACTGGGACACAAAAATGATTATTAAAACAATGGTAAGCAGGACTTCATCAAAATTAAAAAATTCTGCTCTTTGAAAGACACAATTAAGAAAGGAAAACAAATAAGTCACAGACTGGGGGAACATATTTCCAAAACACATTTATTATAAAATACTTGTATCCAGAATATATAAAGAATTCTGACAAATAATAATCAAAATAACCCAGTAAAATGGGCAAAGGAGTTGGACACTTCACCAAAGAAGATATATGGATGGCTAATGAACAAAGGAAAAGATGCTTAACATTATTACTCATTAAGGAAATGCGAATTAAAGTCACAACAAAATACTAATACACACCTATTTGCTGACTAAAATTTAAACACTGTAAGATCAAGAATTGATTAAGAATGTAGAGCCATCAAAACTCTCATGCATGCCTTGTAATAATGCAAAATGGTACAGAATTATGGAGAATATTTAACATTTCCTGATGGAGTTAAATGTCACTTACACAACTGAACATTTGAGTACTTAAGAGAAATGAAAACATGCTCCCCCAAACCAGAAACAACCCAAATAACCACCACCTAGTGATCGGATAAATAAACTCTGTACATTGATACAATAGACTGTGACTCAGAAATAAGGAGAAATGAACTAGTGATTAAGCTAACAACACAGATTGGGGCGCCTGGGTGGCTCAGTTGGTTAAGTGTTGGACTTCCTCTCAGGTCATGATCTCATGGTCCGTGAGTTCAAGAGTTCAAGCCATTAGCCCAGAGCCTGCTTTGGATCCTCAGTCTCCCTCTCTCTCTCTGTCCCTCCCCGGCTTGTGTGTGTGTGCACGTGCACTTGTGCTTACATGCTCTCTGTCTCTCAAATAAACGTTCTCTTAAAAAAAAAAATAACATCATAGATGAACTCAAATGCATTGTGTGAAGTGAAAAAAAGTCAGACTTAAAAATCTACCTGCTCGGGGGCCCTGGGGGTGCTCAGTCGGTTGAGCATCCGACTTCGGCTGGGGTCATGATCTCACGGTTCCTGAGTTCGAGCCCTGCATCGGGCTCTGTGCTGACAGCTCAGAGCCTGGAGGCTGCTTCGGATTCTGTGTCTCCCTCTCTCTCTCCGCCCCCCCCCCCACTTTCACTCTGTCTCTATCTGTCTCTCTCTCAAAAATAAACATTTAAAAAAACTTAAGAAAAAAAATCTACCTGCTCTATTACTCTACTTAAATAACATGCTGTATGTAAAAGGAAAACCTGAGGGAGGAGGAGTGGCTGCCAGGATCTGCAGTGGGATGAGAGAACTTTCTGGGGCTGGAAATGTTCTGTATCTTGATCATGGTGGTGCTTACACAACTGTATGTGTTTTTCCGAATTTATAGAACTGTATACCAAAAGAGGGTGAGTTTTACGGTATGCAAATTACACCTCAATAAACCTGACTTAAGAAGGGGGAGTTAGAGCCATGATACATGAGCAGGTGCACAGTTGCAGACTCAAATCCAGCCACCGAGAGAAGCCAGTATCTGCTCATCTTCCCTTAGCCTTTTCAGTCAATGACAATTGTCAGAAGACACATCTTGAACCATAAGCCTTAAGATTTTTAGTCCTCCTTGGCCCAGCTTCCATTTCTAGGAATTTATTCTAAGGAAAGAATCTTAAGTGATTTTTCTAGAAAGGAGTTATTGGCCACAAAGTTTACAATTCTAAAAAATTGGAAATAACCATAATGTTCACCAGTCCTGCTGGTGATAGAGGAACTGAGGGTAGAAATATTAAATAAGCTTTGATGTATCCATGTAATGAAATGCTATCTTGCTGTAAAAGAATATTTGATGATATGAAAATGTGATCATTATATAGTAAGAATGTCAGGTAACAAGGGTATTTATTTCCTTTTTGGAGGTGATGAGAGAGAGGTATGAAGACCAGAAGAGTCAATATGCCAAGATGCAAATGATTATTATTATCCAGTGGCAGTGAGATTGTGGACAATTTTTTTCCCTAGGTTTTCTAAATCTCCTGTGATGAATATGTATTTCTTTGATACTAAGGGAAAAAATAACCTCATGAGTTATTTTTTAGAGGCATTCATAGATTTTTTTTAAGTTTATTTATTTTGAGAGAGAGAGAATGAGTGGGAGAGGGGAAGAGAAAGAGAGAGAGGATCCTAAGCAGGATCTACACTGTCAGCTCAGAGCCTGACACAGGGCTCCATCTCATGAACTGTAAGATCATGACCTGAGCCGAGATCAAGAGTCAGATGCTTACCCAACTGAGCCACCTGGTAAAAATGGGCAAAAAGAATTGGACACTTCATACTTCATAGATATTTTTTAAGCCAAGAATCAATCTCATTACACTTGGTCTTCAAGACTGTTTTGAAATCTGTGTAGCCTTTTTTGGGTCCAAACAGTTAACAAAGCTGGGCACCTGGGTGGCTCAGTTGGTTGAGTGTCTGACTTCAGCTCAGGTCATGATCTTACGGTTCATGAGATGAAACTTTGGGTTCCATCTTTGGATGGATTTGAATTTGTGCTTTGGATTCTGTGTCTCCCTCTCTCTCTGCCCCTCCTCCACTCACTCTCTGTCTCTCCCTCTGTCTCTTAAAAATAAACATTAAAAAAAATAATAACAGTTACAAAGCTGAACCCCTTGTGGTAAACATTTCACAATACATGCAGGTCAAGTAATTATGGGGTACACCTAAACTTACATAGTGCTGTTCATCAATTATAGCTCAATAAAACTGAAGGGAAAAAAATAGGCTAAGTATTTATTACCCAAACAAAACCTTGAATTCTAACGGCCAGCTGAGCTTCCAAGAAGCAGGAGGCATTTGCCCTTTAAGAATCTTTGAGCTCTGCCAGGGGTACCTGGGTGGCTCAGTCAGTTAAGCGTCCAACTTCTGCTCAGGTCATGATCTTGTGGTCTGTGGGTTTGAGCCCTGTGTCAGGCTCTGTGCTGACAGCTCAGAGCCTGGAGCCTGCTTCAGATTCTGTGTCTCCCTCTCACTCTGCTCCTCCCCTGCCATGCTTGCTCTCTCTCTCTCTCTCTCTCTCAAAACTAAATCAACATTAAAAAAAAAAAAAAAAAAGAATCTTTGAGTTCTGCCATATGTCTGCTTCTGTCCAGGGAGAATATGAAGCCCTACTGAGAAAACCAGGCGTAAGAAGTTGGACTCATGAACCAAACAGACTTCCATTGTGGTAGGCAGCTGAAAAAGTAGCTTTTTAAAACCTAATACTGAGCTGTTATAGAAGTGTTATATTAGTGAGCATTAAATAAGACTTCAAGACACCCAGGAAAGACCTGTGAGACGATAGGCAAGATTCTCACCTCTCTGGGTTTTATCTCAAAGGTTAAAGAGTTGAACCAAGAAGTCTCTAAGAATCTGCTGTCTTCCAGTCTTCTGGGACTTTCTGGGATTTTGGGGGGTGAGTGAAACCCAGACCAGGGTGAATATCACTATTGCTTATAGAAGGGAATCTTGTCCACTTACAGGGGTTAATGAATATCAAAGGTTGTGTGTTGACTAAAGGAGGAGGGAGATTATTCTTATGTTTTATTTTCTGTGATGAAAGGAGAAATTGAGAGAATGGAAAGAGCAAGTTATCTATTTTTCCTCGGTTTTTTAAAAAACAATTTTATTGTTTTATTTTTAAATGTTTACTTTTGAGAGAGAAAGTGTGTGTGCGTGCATGTGCGTGCGAGTCGTGTAGAGACAAAGAGAAGGAGACACAGAATCCAAAGCAGGCTCCAGGTTCCAAGATGTCAAGCCTAGAGTCCCACACAGAGCTCGAACTCACGAACCGCAAGATCATGGTCTAAGCTGAAGTCAGACGCTTCACCGAGTGAGCTATCTAGGTGTCCCTTTCCTGGGATTTATTACATACAACTAATGACTATGTTGAGAGACAGGTTAAGGCCAGAAAATCACTGAGCTTGCCTCACGAGAGACTTTGAGACCACCTACCCTTTGTGCACACGTGGCCCTTCTGTGGGATCCATGTGACCAAGAGCAATGCTGGGCAGAGAGGTACTATCCCCAGTCTTCAGGGAGCTCAGCGCTCCTCTGACTCCTTGAGGACAAGTGGCTTTGGGGCCTTTGAGAGACAGCAGCCTGGTGTGAACATTAGTATTTTCTTGATGGTCCCATCAGCAAAGCCAACAGTTTCATGGCATTTGAAAAGGCTGTCTAAGCTATGGACTTGAGCAAGGGGCTGTTGGAGCGGAAGAGGAAGATCATGGCATAAGGTACGTGGAAAACGTAATTGACAGGCACACGAGAACACATAAGGCGCTCTTTGAGGTCTTCTAGAGGTAGGGAAGATTTTGTCTTATCCATGGATGGTAAGCGCCCATGATGCCTCTGGTGCAGCTCTTCATATCAGTAAGTGGAACAAGTGCTCCCTCGCTGAGCTTCCGGCTCCCGTATCTTACCTTTTCCTCCATCTCCCGTTAGAAAAGATATTCTCATGAAGCGGTTTCTCTGAAACTGGGTTTGGCCCATGTTGGCCCACGCTGATCATTCCACACTCCATCTGGAGTCAGAATCTCTGAGTTGACAGAGGACTTACTTACAGAGATTATTATAAGATGCTCCACACCAGACTGTATCCACCATCTGTAGTTCAGGCTTTATCCACAGAGGACTGACAGCAGCTCAGAGGGCTGCCTTTCGGGAACTTTTGCTCAAGTAAAGTCGCATACTAAAGAGCAGAGACGAGTTAACTTTTTGAAATTACTAAAATACATCTTTCTCATTGACTAGAAGCCACCTAATGTGTTCGCTAATTCGCCATACAAGAAAGGCCTGGAAGAAACCACGACCCCTCCCAGATTCCTGTGGAGAGAGTTTGGGGTGTCTAGTCTATGTGACTCCCATGCCACTGTAACCACCAACAATTTACCCTTAGTTAAACTTGGCTTTGTGGCAGTTAATTGGTGATAGTACTAGGTGTGTATGGGGGAGGGGTGCCTTATTTCCTAAACTTTCAGTTCCATTGGAAGCTGTGGTTATCCCCATGATGAATGCCCCTTCTCTCTAATGGAAAGGCAAGGTTGCAGGTTTTGTTTTCGGAGGACACCTTAGAAATTTGGGACGGAACACTATACCGTCTAGGGAGAAAAGAAAATGAGAGGGTGATTGGTCCAACCACCTCCTTTCATTGATGAGTAAACGAGCCCTCAAGAGTTGGCATTTCTCAAAGCCAAACTGCCACTTTAGTCACAAGTGGTGCTGGTAATTAAGCCTCCTGATGCTCAGCTCGGTGCCCCATTTTCTCTAGCTAGCTCCGGACCAAACTGAGTCTTTTGTATAACACACATAATACAACACACACACACACACACACACACACACACACACACACACACACCCCAGAAAGGAAAATACAACACACCCACTGAATGGCTGTGACTGGTGGGGTAGAGACTTTGGAGACCAATCCTGTTCCTTTGGGTTTATGTCTGACCCCACCGGTTTTATTCAAGTTGTTGGCTTGGTCTTAGAAGGAAGCATTTGCATTTGTGACCTCTAGATAGGCTAAAAGCTACAGGAGCCTGGAACTCAGGTTGAGCAAAGGGGAAAAATATGATCTGTTTATGGCTTCACTCTGGCAGTGCCTGTCCACTGAAGTGTGGCAAATTCTGGAAGGTGCTGGAAGTTGAACTAGCCAGGGCTGAGGGGAGATGAATGAGGCATTGACAGTATCCGTAATAGTTCACCCTGGCTCCACTCAAATCCACTCACACCCCATTTAAGTTCAATCTGTTTTGTCACTGATTCTTAAGGGAGTGGTTGTTTACATTTTAAAAAGGAAGGAAATTACAACAGAAGTATTGGGACCTAGGCTATGATCCCTACACAGAACTTGTCCCTAGGTCATAATTGATATTGACGATACCAGACCTTCATGTCTGAGGGGTCTGAGGTTCCCAAGTAGCTTTGCCTCAAGGACCCATAGAGACAAGCTGAATCTCTTTCCAGAACAACCACCACATGGTTTCTGTAACTGTTCATTCAATCAGTACCACATATGGAAGGAAGCACCTGGAGACATTGCAGTAAATGTCTCTGAGATCTAGGAAGGCTCCCTCATGCCTCTATAATGTAGGGAGAAGTCTCCCTCTTTGTGATAATAGTGTAACTTCTTTGCCTGCTACTCTACTGGCTTGATGAACCCCAAATGATGAGATAGCAGCCATCGCTTTAGGACTTGTGTAATGCCCTCCTCCCAAAAGAGTGGCTGGACCCCAGGCAGATCTCTCCATGCCCCAACTAGAAACCAGAACATTTAGTCTAACAGACCCTGGCACTGTGGGACAGAAAACAAATTTCCCCAAGTGGATCACAGCAAATGTCAGTATCAGGAAACACATTTGCACCCACCCCTTGGTTCTTGACCCCATGAATTCTTCCTATTGAGGGTATTATGATTTTTTTTTTAATTTTTTTTAACGTTTATTTTATTTTTGAGGCAGGGAAAGACAGCATCAACGGGGGAGGGTCAGAGAGAGAGGGAGACACAGAATCTGAAACAGGCTCCAGGCTCTGAGCTGTCAGCACAGAGCCCGACTCGGGGCTTGAACTCACGGACCGCGAGATCATGACCTGAGCTGAAGTCGGACACCCAACCGACTGAGCACCCAGACTGGGCACCCAGGCGCCCCAAGGGTATTGTGATTTCAATGGCTGTTGATTCAGATGGTTTATTACATTTTGAATGGCAGCGCTGAAACCCTGCAGACGTCATCTTCAGGCTGGCACCTTAGTTGCACCTTTTAAACACCATTCTAGTTGTCTATCAGACTGGCAGCTTTGGGGTAATATATAATAGGAGCAAAGGATACCGTGGCCATGTGCCAATTGTTATACCTTCTTCCCTGGGAACTGAGTCCACTGGGTTAAGAATTAACATTTTTGTGTGGGTTCCCCAAAAAAGAGATGCTGCGTGAGTGCTCAAATATCTTTCAAAAATGCTAGTGATACTACAAAACTCAGTCTACCCATATCCCATCCAAATCCATAATTGATGCTTCTCCCAGAAGCAGGTGCTGAGATACATTTTTGAGTGCAAGTCATTTATTGTGGAGTCGACCCCAGGAAATACTGGTAAGGGAGTGGAGAAATGAAATGGGGACAAGTGTGTTAATAAAGGGAACACCGTCAAACAAGTTATGATAGTTATAAGCAGCTGGAGCTAAATACACTGAAGGAACCCTGTAGATCATTCAGGGCACACTTTTAAGAGTTCTCCCTTCCTAAGGGTGAGGCTGCTAGGGTACTGATCCACCAACTTGTATCCGTCATTGGTAGAGAGAAGGGTTGTTAACAACCCAGCACTTTCAGCTTCCCATGACTGTAAAGGGACAGAAAAAAAAAAATGGGTTTCAGAGAAACCCCCCAGGCAAGAATCACAAGTTCTGGAAATTGGAAGTTGATCCAGAATGCACAGATATGGAAGAGGCTATGGTGCCCTGAAAGCTGACTGCTACATTGTAGAGGAATGATATCTGAGTAGCAATGAATAGTCAACAGTGAGTGACTAATATAAACCAGTGGCTACACTGTACCCCTTATGGACATGATCTCATGTGTTTCTCACAACACCTATGATGTAGGAGCTACCTATTTCTAGCCTTGTTTTTTGAACGGAGAAACTGAGATTCTGAGATATTCAGTAACTTTCCCAAGGTCACTCAGCTAGTCAGTGGAGGTTCTGGGATTCAAAATCAGGCATTGGCCCCTCGTTCAGCACATGGAAGATGATGATGCAATTAACAGTAAGACGCCAAAAGACACCGCGGATATAACTTTTCTTTAATAGAAAGAAATTGGACATCATGGAGGCAACTACAGAAAACAGAAGACCATACAGCATGTTCTTGGTTGTGGATACTGGTTTCCCACATGCTCTAGTCCTTGTGAGAACTCAGAGCTACAAGTAAGAGCAACTTTCTGGAATCAGGCCTTCGGCAGGCATGAAAGGCTGTACTTTGCGTTTTCTCATGTTGTTCATAACCTCCTCCATCCACACCCCACCCTTACCCATCTGAGTGACTCAAAAGTCCCTAGCAACATGTTTACCCCAGCATATCACTGAGGATTGATGGTGAGATTGAATAAGTCTAATGTCAGTTTCCCACGTGTAGCATTGCTCAGCAGGTCTTGATTTCAGGCATACTGGAGGTTCATCCTGCAAAGGGGAAAAAGAAGGAACTGGAGATAAATCTCCTGAAACAAAAAAAGCCTTAAGACGACGCGGTAGGAACTACAAATACAAACATCTCAGAGGCCAGTCGAGTACCAGTAAAAGAAGCAACAATGCAGTAGGGAGTGGTGAGGACTGTGGTAGATAAGCACATTCCTTGTCTAAAAGCAGCCTTTGCTGCTCAACTTAGCAAATTATTACCATTCAGGAATGTAGGCTCATTGCTCCTAGAGTTTCCAAAGCTTGAAGAGAGTTGAAAATATGGATTTTTATTGGTAATTTCCCATTTTCAAATGTCAGCACCTAACTTATAATTATTTAAAATTACTACATACGCTAATTTGTGACCCTTGCCTCTACGGTTGTTGTTGCCGTTGTTATTATTATCTTTAAGTAAACTCTACCCCTAATGTGGGGCTCGAACTCACAACCCTGAGATCAAGAGTTGCATGCTCTACTGCCTGAGCCAGCCAGGGGCCCCTGTGACCCTTGCCTTAATGTTTGGACGTCTTACTGCCACAGAAAGTGGTGTTCTGCCTGGGTATGACCCTGAATAGCAGAAAGAGGACCAACAAGTAGAAATTATAGAAAAAAAAAAAAAAAGGCCTTGGTGCAGAATAAGAAAGCCTTTTTTAATAATATTATTCAAAGATAGGATAGCCTGCTTTAAAGGGGGTGATCGCTCATTTCAAGTGTCAACTGGGTGATCTCTCTGCCCGAACAGTATAAGGGAGATCGAGGCATCAGATTCATGGGGTTGGTCTTGACATTTTCCTTCCAATCCCGAGCTTATCTGAATCGAAACCAGCTTCCTTCATTAAGGTTTCAATTCAAGCTGGATTAGTCATTCCGAGAGAGCCCCTTGGTTTTCTCACTGTGTCATACACAAAATCCATGTGTCTCTTCTTATCTATTCATGTAAGATGTTAGTGGGGTGTCTCCTCCAAAGGAGAATGTTTTTAAGGCTATTTATTACTATTTTATACTTCCTATCTCATGGGCTTGCCTTGCCCCGAGTTGGCCTACGTTTTCCACAACCCACCCAGAAAGGCTCAACTTGGCTTAGCTGAGGCTCTGCTGGCATTATTTTTTGTGGAAATAAATGAACACAGACTCTGATAATTTACACATGTTCAGAAGTAACCATAAGGAGAAACCAACACTTTCCTATATGTATAAAAACTGCTATAAATCTGGGGTCTGGGAATAAACAGTTTCTTTTTCTCTGAGCACATATATTTACCACCATTGGTATTTTTTCCTACTCTTAGAAACATTGACTATACTACTA
This sequence comes from Herpailurus yagouaroundi, assembly GCF_014898765.1. Classification (NCBI taxonomy): domain Eukaryota; kingdom Metazoa; phylum Chordata; class Mammalia; order Carnivora; family Felidae; genus Herpailurus; species Herpailurus yagouaroundi. The sequence continues at coordinate 20,246,051 of NW_024412428.1, read as the reverse complement.
CAACACTGAGACATGTGAACATTTAAACAAAAGTAATTTGACCAGTTACACCAGAGATATCAATTTATTCAGTGACACAAATAAATCAAACATTTGGCTCTGGCCTCATATCTTCACGTTTGGCTTCCCAAGCATTCACAACACCAACGTCTGTTTTATTTTTGAGAGCAGCGTCTGGTCCTCATATATCCATCACTTTCAGTAGATCTTGACTTCAGTATGAAACCTGCCCATGTTCTCAGATCTACAAAGGGCAGATTTTATCCATTATTCTGAAAATGCTTTCCCTTCCATAAGAAAACGCTTTCCCTTCCATGAAGAAGCAAAAAGCGGGGAAAAGAGAAAGAAAGAAAAGAAGAAGGAAAGACTGCTTTACATTAAAATTGCTTATTTTAGCCGTGAAGATAAGGCCTAGCCATTCTCGGGTCCTGAAATATTCTGGTTTGGAACATCTTTACTGCTTGGTTCTTGGCCCAGAGCCTCATCACGTTAAAGAATTGACTTGAACGTTCTGTTTTTCAAATTGTTTGTTTGCAAAGTCTCATCTGGGAGTGGAACTAATATTATTATTAAGGACCTTTTATGTTCAGGGCTTGTGCCAGACATTTAACGTGTATTATCTCATGTAACCTTCACAACAATCCAGTGGGGTGAGCATTGTTGCTCCCATGAGATAGGAGACTCAGGGGTATAAGGATCAGACCAGGGCCTAGAGCTCAGGTCAGCTAACTTCGGATTCACAGGTTTTCTTCAGCATCCCAGAAAAATGGGAAATCCATGACAAAATTATGCAATTCAAAGCTAAACTTCAAATCATTTATGAAACTATCCCCTTGAACCATAAATCTAGTTGCACATTAAATTCCCAAGAGACCTGAGTATAAACATCTGTTGATCAGCGTCAAAGTAATCTGTGAAATAGAAAGTGACCAAATCCTGGTATTACGGATTGCACTAGCTACTGACTTTGACTTTCAACTGTTAGATTGATCACTAGCAAATAATTTCTGGACCGTGTGCACCCATTGGTTCTGAGTAAACTTTGGGATTTTTCTTTCCCCTGATTTACACAAGCCTGCATATGCTCTCTCTGGTAACCTATACAAGGGCTCCAAGTAGGCCCACCCTAAGGTTTATATCCCAAATTCTGCGTTTATTTTCTCCTTGACGTCTAAGTGGTATGTTGAATCAGCATTTCCTTGGGAGCTTTTTCAGTGCTTTCAACGAAAAAGTTCTTAGAGTCGTGTTCAGTTCACCTTCCCCTGTTCCTTTCCCTTCCCTGGTTTAGTGCATTGAAAAATCCATTCGCATCAGCATTTATGCTGCATATAATATTTTTTTACTCTCATCCAACACGCACATTTGGATTTACTATTTTACTTGAACAGTTGGTGTTTACTGGCAGCAACAAGAACAAAATTTATAGCAGCAAATGGAAGCTGAACTTGCATGCTGGCTTTGCACTGGAGAACTGTGTGTTTGCCATCTCCTAATTGTGAAAACAATATGTCCAAGATTTTCCAGTCATCAGCATTCTAATGTAACGATTTCCATCTGCTCAAAGGAAGAAATTCAGATCCTCTATCTCCTTAAATGTATTTCTAGTCAAATGCAAAGGTAACTGGCTCAGGAGAATGTTGGAAGGCAGGAGAAATTCAGACTAAATACATTCTGAAAAGTGTCTGTAGCATCCACTTAACTCGAGGATAATTTTCCTGAAGAGCAAACGGGGGTAGGGAGAGACTTTGCCACGATCCTCTTAATAGAAACAGCTCTAACTGGAGCAAGATGACAGGATTACTTTGAGGTGAGAGAGGATAAAGAAAGCAGGATGATTTGTGGGGCATTCCAATTGGAGGTAATAAGGAGTCAGAGATCCATAGAGACGAAGCAATTGGAGAATAATACCGAGGCAATCGAGGCCAACAACGTGGTAATAAGAAGCGGTTTAACATCCCATCTTTTCCCATCTGGCATTAAGGATTTGGCACCGGTTGCTGAAATTTGAAACCCACGATGGCCCTCACACTCTTCCAGTGACCTCCCTCACTCATTAGCGTGGAGTCAGAGCTGAAAGAAACGTAGCATAATATTTCAAATGCTTGGTTTCATTTTTCCATATTCATTGATTCAACAAATATTTATTAGGCACTACACTGTATGTCAGGAATGGCGTTAGGTGCTGGGAATATGGATCATAAGCATCTCTTGGCTGTCTGTTACAAATAATTAAATGTGAAGCAGAAAATGCATAGAATGTTCCTACTTGGGGATGTTTCAGCTCAAGCAACCCACAAGCAAAACTTTTCTACCTAAGAGGGAAACAAACCACAAGAGACTCCATGATAGAGAACAAACTGAGAGTTGATGGAGGGAGATGGGCACTAAGGGGGGCACTTGTGATGAGCAATGGGTGTTGTGTGTAAGGGGTGAATCACTGAATTCTACTCCTGAAACCAGTATCGCGCTGTATGTTAACTAAAATTTAAATTTAAATAATGACTATTCTATTAATCCTTCATCCTTTGTATTCTTCTTTTTCTTTCTGAAATGAGTGCAGAAAGGAAACAGAATTCCAGCAATTACCATACAGCTGCATTTCACTGTATGGAATAAGTGAGTCCTTGGAAGGAAGACGAGTCATGGTAGGCATTCAGTGAGTAGGTAGCAACCGGCCAAACAGAGGGAGCTAGTTTCTTAGAGGCTTTGAAATCATAGCTGTAAAATGTTCTTTAAGGGCAGAAACATGGGGTGGAAACTGTAAGGAAGTTCCCTCCCCCCTGCCCCCTCCTCAGAAACACATCAATCTGCAGGTGTGAAAAGGATCCACTCTACCCGGGCAGTAGGATCTCGCCGGTCTGCCCCCTGCCCTTACACAGACTGGGTTCTGTCACAAATCTGCCTCTCTGTCCATTGTTTCCCTCACCCCTGTGCTCTTTTGGAAATCCAAGAAATTTAAAATCATAAAACCCAGAGATGAAAGGGTCAATATTGTACTTACTCAAGCTCCATAGTTCCAATTTATTCCATTCTTGCAGAGACTCTTCCAGAAGACATGAGAATTACAGTTACCTGTGAGCCATTCATCACTCAGAACTGTCACACACTAACTGTTCCTCATGCTCATGCCTCTAACCTGGGTCTTACCAAACCCAAAATCTAGGGCTAAAAGCATTGTTCCTTCTACACTAACTCATGTCTTGGGCAACTTTGCTTTTTTCTGACTTGTCTCTCTTCCCATCCTGGCAGTGAATTCTGCCTCTGGGATCTCATCTCTCTCTCCTGTGACCCTTCTTTATCAGAGCAACCCCAGTCTATCCAACATATTTTAAGGATGCAAACCTAAAAGGGAAAACAACTCTGTTGGTATCTGCACGTTACAGGAAACTAAAATAAGCCCTTCCTGTTGTCTCGGTGTTCGCTGAGGCCCCAGTGCTGAGAACAAATGTGGATAAATGCCCAGCTATTCTAAAGAGATGTAACTTGTCAAGAGGTGACCAAAAAATGGTCCAGGAACACTTAGTCTTTTCCCCAATCTCAGATATATAAGGGGCGACCTATGAATTGAAGAGGAAAGCAAGGATTTCAGCAGAGGCAATTTTTTTAGGCAGTTGAAATGTTTGTTCTCCTCCCCTTCCCATGTTTCCCCCTCGTCCTAAGCAAGTGAGAGGAAGCTTCAGAGACCCACTTGAAAAGATGACCTGTGTAGAGTGTATTAGTTTCCTATTGCTGCCATAGAAAACTACCACAAATTTAATGACGTAAAACAACAAATTTATTGTCTCAATGCTCTGTGGGTCAGAAAGCCAGTGGGCTCAGCTGATTTCTCTGTTCGAGCCTCACAAGGCTGAAATCAAGGTGTTGCTGGGCTGCCTTCCCTTCAGGAGGCTCTAAGGGAGAATCCATTTTCAGGCTCAGAATTCAGTTCCCTTTGGCTGCTGCACTGAGGTCCCTGTTTCCTTGCTGCTTTTCATCTGGGGACTGCCTTGGCTCCCAGTGGCCTCTCTCTGGTTCTTGCACACACCCCTCCACCACCCCACCCCCCTGCCACACACACACGTATCTCGGAGCCAGCCAGAGCATGTGGAATCTTTCTCATGTTGCCACATCTTTATGATTTAGCCAAGAGATCCCCTCTGTTTTTATTTTTTATTATTTTTTTAAATATGAAATTTATTGTCAAATTGGTTTCCATACAACACCCAGTGCTCATCCCAACAGGTGCCCTCCTCAATACCCATCAGCCGCCCTCCCCTCCCTCCCACCCCCCATCAACCCTCAGTTTGTTCTCAGTTTTTAAGAGTCTCTTATATTTTGGTTCCCTCCCTCTCTAACCTCTTTTTTTTCCCCTTCCCCTCCCCCATGGTCTTCTGTTAAGTTTCTCAGGATCCACGTAAGAGTGAAAACATACAGTCTCTGTCTTTCTCTGTATGACTTATTTCATTTAGCATAACATTCTCCAGTTCCATCCACATTGCTACAAAAGGCCATATTTCATTCTTTCTCATTGCCAAGTAGTATTCCATTGTGTATATAAACCACAATTTCTTTATCCATTCATCTGTTGATGGACATTTAGGCTCTTTCCATAATTTGGCTATTGTTGAAAGTGCTGCTATAAACATTGGTGTACAAGTGCCCCTATGCATCAGCACTCCTGTGTCCCTTGGGTAAATTCCTAGCAGTACTATTGCTGGGTCATAGGGTAGATCTATTTTTAATGTTTTGAGGAACCTCCACACTGTTTTCCAGAGCGGCTGCACCAGTTTGCATTCCCATCAACAGTGCAAGAGGGTTTCCGTCTCTCCACATCCTCTCCAGCATCTATAGTCTCCTGATTTGTTCATTTTAGCCACTCTGACTGGCATGAGGTGGTATCTGTGTGGTTTTGATTTGTATTTCCCTGATGAGGAGCGATGTTGAGCATCTTTTCATGTGCCTGTTGGCCATGTGGATGTCTTCTTTAGAGAAGTGTCTAGTCATGTTTTCTGCCCATTTCTTCACTGGATTATTTGTTTTTCGGGTATGGAGTTTGGTGAGCTCTTTATAGATTTTGGGTACTAGCCCTTTGTCCGATGTGTCATTTGCAAATATCTTTTCCTATTCTGTTGGTTGTCTTTTAGTTTTGTTGATTCCCTTGTCTTTGGGGATGTGTCAAGTAAGAAATTGCTGTGGCTGAGGTCCGAGAGGTTTTTTCCTGCCTTCTCCTCTAGGGTTTTGATGGTTTCCTGTCTCACATTCAGGTCCTTTACCCATTTTGAGTTTGCTTTTGTGAATGGTGTAAGAAAGTGGTCTAGTTTCATCCTTCTGCATGTTGCTGTCCAGTTGTCCCAGCACCATTTGTTAAAGAGACTGTCTTTTGTCCATTGGATGTTCTTCCCTGCTTTGTCAAAGATTAGTTGGCCATACTTTTGTGGGTCTAGTTCTGGGGTTTCTATTCTATTCCATTGGTCTACGTGTCTGTTTTTGTGCCAATACCATGCTGTCTTGATGATGACAGCTTTGTAGTAGAGGCTAAAGTCTGGGATTGTGAGGCCTCCTGCTTTGGTCTTCTTCTTCAAAATTACTTTGGCTATTCGGGGCCTTTTGTAGTTCCATACAAATTTGAGGATTGCTTGTTCTAGCTTTGAGAAGAATGCTGGTGCAATTTTGATTGGGATTGCATTGAGTGTGTAGATAGCTTTGGGTAGTGTTGACATTTTAACAATATTTATTCTTCCAATCCATGAACATGGAATGTCTTTCCATTTCTTTATATCTTCTTCAGTTTCCTTCATAAGCTTTCTATAGTTTTCAGCATACAGATCTTTTACATCCTTGGTTAGGTTTATTCCTAGGTATTTTATGCTTCTTGGTGCCATTGTGAATGGGATCAGTTTCTTTATTTGTCTTTCTGTTACTTCATTATTAGTGTATAAGAATGCAACTGATTTCTGTACATTGATTTTGTATCCTGCGACTTTGCTGAATTCATGTATCAGTTCTAGCAGACTTTTGGTGGAGTCTGTTGGGTTGTCCATGTATAATATCATGTCATCTGCAAAAAGTGAAAGCTTGACTTCATCTTTGCCAATATTGATGCTTTTGATTTTCTTTTGTTGTCTGATTTCTGATGCTAGCACTTCCAACACTATATCGAACAACAGCAGTGAGAGTGGACATCACTGTCGTGTTCCTGATCTCAGGGGGAAAGCTTTCAGTTTTTCCCCATTGAGGATGATGTTAGCTGTGGGCTTTTCATAAATGACTTTATGATGTTTAAGTATGTTCCTTCTATCCTGACTTTCTCGAGGGTTTTTATTAAAAAAATGATGCTGAATTTGGTCAAATGCTTTCTCTGCATCGATTGACAGGATCATATGGTTCTTTTCTTTCTTTTATTAATGTGATGTATCACATCATTTTTGCGAATGTTAACCAGCCTCGCAGCCCAGGAATGAATCCCACTTGATCATGGTGTATAATTCTTTTCATATGCTGTTGAATTCGATTTGCTAGTATCTTATTGAGAATTTTTGCATCCATATTCATCAGGGAAATTGGCCTGTAGTTCTCTTTTTGCTGGGTATCTGTCTGGTTTAGGAATCAAAGTAATGCTGGCTTCATAGAATGAGTCTGGAAGTTTTCCTTCCCTTTTTTTTTTTGGAACAGCTTGAGAAGGATAGGTATTATCTCTGCTTTAAATGTCTGGTAGAATTCCCCTGGGAAGCCATCTGGTTCTGGACTCTTATTTGTTGGGAGATTTTTGGTAACTGATTCCATTTCTTTGTTGGTTATGGGTCTGTTCAAGTTTTCTATTTCTTCCTGTTTGAGTTTTGGAAGAGTGTGGGTGCTCAGGAATTTGTCTATTTCTTCCAGGTTGTCCAGTTTGTTGGCATATAATTTTTCATAGTATTCCCTGATAATTGCTTGTATTTCTGAGGGATTGGTTGTAATAATTACATTTTCATTCATGATTTTTTCTATTTGGGTCATCTCCTTTTTCTTTTTGAGAAGCCTGGCTAGAGGTTTATCAATTTTGATTAGTTTTTCAAAAAATCAACTCTTGGTTTCATTGATCTGCTCTACAGTTTTTTGTTTTTTTGTTTTTTTTTAGATTCTATACTATTTATTTCTGCTCTGATCTTTATTATTTCTCTTTTTCTGCTGGGTTTGGGGTGTCTTTGCTGTTCTGCTTCTATTTCCTTTAGATGTGCTGTTAGATTTTGTATTTGGGATTTTTCTTGTTTCTTGAGATAGGCCTGGATTGCAATGCATTTTCCTCTCAGGACTGCCTTTGCTGCATCCCAAAGCATTTGGATTGTTGTTTTTTCATTTTCATTTGTTTCCATATATTTTTAAATTTCTTCTCTAATTGCCTGGTTGACCCACTCATTCTTTAATAGGGTGTTCTTTAACCTCCATGCTTTTGGAGGTTTTCCAGGCTTTTTCCTGTGGTTGATTTCAAGCTTCATAGCATTGTGGTCTGAAAGTATGCATGCTATGATCTCAATTCTTGAATATTTATGAAGGACTGTTTTGTGACCCAGTATGTGATCTATCTTGGAGAATGTTCCATGTGTACTTGAGAAGAAAGTATATTCTGTTGCTTTGGGATGCAGAGTTCTAAATATATCTGTCAAGTCCATCTGATCCAATGTATCATTCAGGGTCCTTGTTTGTTTATTGATCCTGTGTGTAGATGATCTATCAATTGTTGTAAGTGGAGTATTAAAGTCCCCTGCAATTACCACATTCTTATCAATAAGGCTGCTTATGTTTGTGATTAATTGTTTTATATATTTGGGGACTCCTGTATTTGGCGCATAGACATTTATAATTGTTAGCTCTTCCTGATGGATAGACCCTGTAATTATTATATAATGCCCTTCTTCATCTCTTGTTACAGCCTTTAATTTAAAGTCTAGTTTGTCTGATATAAGTATGGCTACTCCAGCTTTCTTTTGACTTCCAGTAGCATGATAGATAGTTCTCCATCTCCTCACTTTCAATCTGAAGGCGTCCTCAGGTCTAAAATGAGTCTCTTGTAGACAGCAAATAGATGGGTCTTGTTTTTTAATCCATTCTGATACCCTATGTCTTTTGGTTGGAGCATTTAGTCCATTTACATTCAGTGTTATTATAGAAAGATATGGGTTTAGAGTCATTGTGATGTCTGTATGTTTTATGCTTGTAGTGATGTCTCTGATACTTTGTGGTCCTTGCAACCTTTCACTCACAGAGTCCCCCTTAGGATCTCTTGTAGGGCTGGTTTAGTGGTGATGAATTCCTTCAGTTTTTGTTTGTTTGGGAATACCTTTATCTCTCCTTCCTTCCTGAATGACAGACTTGCTGGATAAAGGATTCTTGGCTGCATATTTTCTCTGTTCATCACATTGAAGATTTCCTGCCCTTCCTTTCTGGCCTGCCAAGTTTCAGTAGATATATCCATCACTAGTCTTATCAGTCTCCCTTTATATGTTACAGCGTGTTTATCCCTAGCTGCTTTCAGAATTTACTCTTTATCCTTGTATTTTGCCAGTTTCACTATGATACGTCATGCAGAAGATCGATTCAAGTTATGTCTGAAGGGAGTTCTCTATGCCTCTTGGATTTCAATGCCTTTTTCCTTCCCCAGATCAGGGAGCTTCTCAGCTATAATTTGTTCAAGTACACCTTCAGCCCCTTTCTCTCTCTCTTCCTCTTCAGAATTCCTATTATACGGATATTGTTCTGTTTCATTGCATTACTTAGTTCTCTAATTCTCCCCTCATACTCCTGGATTTTTCTTATCTCTCTTTTCTCAGCCTCCCCTTTTGCCATAATTTTATCTTCTAATTCACCTATTCTCTCCTCTGCCTCTTCAATGCGAGCTGTGGTCACCTCCATTTTATTTTGCACCTCATTTATAGCATTTTTTAGCTCCTCATGACTGTTTCTTAGTCCCTTGATCTCTGTAGCAATAGATTCTCTGCTGCCCTCTATACTTTTTTTAAGCCCAGTGATTAATTTTATGACTATTATTTTAAATTTATGTTCTGTTATGTTGCTTAAATCGTTTTTGATCAATTCGTTAGCTGACGCTACTTCCTGGGGTTTCTTTTGAGGAGAATTCTTCCGTTTTATCATTTTGGATAGTCCCTGGAGTGGCGGGGAACTGCAGGGCGCTTCCTCTGTGCTGTCTGGAGTAACTTGTGTTGGTGGGCGGGGCCGCAGTCAGACCTGATGTCTGCCCCTAGCCCACTGCTGGGGCCACAGTCAGACTGGTGTGTACCTTATCTTCCCCTCTCCCAGGGGCAGGACTCACTGTGGAGTGGTGTGGCCTCTGTCTGGGCTACTTGCACACTGCCAGTCTTGTGGTACTGCTTCAATGGGATCTGGCGTATTAGCCAGGGTGGATCCGCAAGGTGCACAGGGGTGGGAGGGGCAGGCTCAGCTCGCTTTGCCTTTGGTGGTCCACTTCGGGAGGGACCCTGCGGCACCAGGAGGGAGGCAGAGCTGTCAGAGGGATGGATCCGCAGAAGCACAGCATTCGGTGTTTGCGTGGTGCAAGCAAGTTCGGTGATGGGAACTGGTTCCCTTTGGGATTTTGGCTGGGGGATGGGAGAGGGAGCTGGTGCTGGCCAGGGCCTTTGTTCCCCGCCAAGCTGAGCTCTGTCCTCTGGGGCTCAACAACTCTCTGTCCCGGTGTCCTCTCGCCCTCCCGCTCTCGGAGCAGAGCTGTTGACTTTTAACATTGCAGATGTTAAGTCCCGCTGGCTGTCAGAACACACTGTGTCCGGCCCCCTCTGCTTTTGCAAGCCAGACTCAGGGGCTCTGCTTGGCCAGCGGGCTGCCCCTCTGCCCTGGCTCCCTCCCGCCAGTCCGTGTAGTGCGCTCGGCCTCTCTGCCCTTCCTACCCTCTTCTGTGGGCCTCTTCTCTATGCTTGGCTCTGGAGACTCTGTTATGCTAGTCTTCTGGCAAAGAGGTTATTTAGGCAGTCTTTAACAAGTCTTTTGGTTATTTAGGCAGATGTGGGTGGAATCTAAGCGATCAGCAGGACACGGTGAGCCCAGTGTCCTCCTACACCGCCATCTTCTCCTGGATCCCGATCCCTTCTGTTTTTAAAGGCTCATGTCATTATACTGAGCTCACCCTAATAATCCAAGATAATCTCCTCGTCTCAAAATCTATAACTTTAATCACATCTGCAAAGCCCTTTTGCCATATAATATCAACTACTCATAGGTCCTAGGGATTAGAGTGTGGACATCTCTGGGAAGGCCCTTATTCAGCGTACCACACAGAGATTGGTACCTGAAAGAGCCAGAGGATGAGAAGCTAGACAGAGCAGTCCGTGGCAGCTGAGTGACAAAGGGGACGAGAGCTAGAGCACGTTGCATTTCCACTGATGATACAGCTTGCTTCCTGTGAGGACACCAGGGAAGCAATCTGGACTTGGTTAGCTTTGAATGGGGTTCCACCCAAGAGGAGCACCAGGAGCCACAGGTAGCGCCCTGGCGGAACAAGGCTAGAAGTGGACGACCAGAGCCAGGGGCTCAGAGGAAGTGGTGGTCACCACCTGCAGGAGACGCCTGTGCTGGGAAACCACAGTGGGAATTCCCCAGTGCCCAGTGGAGGTATTTCTGAGAAACTCTGAGGGCACTTCATGTGAAAAAGCATCAGCCTTCAGACAACTCCACGCCCAGAAAACTCTATCAGATTCCAACCGTGCCTTTCCTCCCTAGTGCTGTTCCGATGCTGTGGGATGCAAAGGCAGCGAGAGAAACCAAGGAGAGTAGTAGCAAAGCAAGGTGGGGAGACATGAGCCTATACAGATTCTGTTTCCTCCCTGCAGGTCTGTGTCTGAGGCAGGTCCAAGCTGGGGGATAGAGGAAACTTTGACTTGAGTGAGCAATTGAAATTTCTGTATTAGAGTGAACTGGGCTTTTAAGAGCTCAAACCCAAAGTATTTGTTACTACATGAGAGTGGCATTAAAGTTGTGGATCTGCCTAGGATTTCCAAAGTTCATCAGTCAGTTATAATAAAGAATTATATCACTTTTGGCTTGCTCTTTTTTGTTTAGTAGACCAGACTTCATAAATTACCCAGCCCTTCCTAATCCTAAATTCTGATCACCAACAGATATCGCAGCGGAAAGGCTATGCATCTCCATTAACAGGAACTTAGACACTTGTTGAGTTAAAATGTTTGGTTACAGCTTAATGATTGCAACTGCAAAGCCAGAATATTAAATTTTTTAATGTTTTTTTTTTTTAATTTATTTTTGAGACAGAGAGAGACAGAGCATGAACAGGGGAGGGTCAGAGAGAGGGAGACACAGACTTGAAGCAGGCTCCAGGCTCCATGCTGTCAGCACAGAGCCCAGCACAGAGCCTGACATGGGGCTTGAACTCACGGACCGTGAGATCATGACCTGAGCCGAAGTCAGACGCTCAACTGACTGAGCCACCCAGGCGCCCCAAAGAATATTAAATTTTTATATGATAAATTATTTATGTGAAATAATGCAACGTTTCTGCCATTTTAAATAGTAAATTCTCTGAGAACTCACATGATAAAGAGTATTTTGACTGGTCAAGAAGGGCCACTATTTTTTGACCTATGATCCTTGAGTTACCCTTTCCATGATCTCACAGAGCATTAGACTAATTGTTCTAGAAATGGGTCTTCTGCTAACTATATATACACGGAGAGATCATTTCACCTCTGTGAGCCTAGGTTTCTTCATGTGTAAAATGTGAACAGGAATGTCTGTCCTGCCCATCTCATAGTCTTGTCAGGAAAATCAAATGTCACAAGGGTCATGAGAACATATTTCTAAGTTGTAAACTGTACATATAATAAGGTATTATTAGTAATTAGACACATATTTCAAAACAGGTTATAAATTTTTAAAGAAATCTGAGATTGCTTAATGGACAGTTACTTGCTCATTGCTTAACAGTCCATGCTTGATAGAGTACTTCTGAAAGGACACAAAGCTGCCTTTAGGTAGAGATTTGATGAAAGTGATGGGGAGGAGAAAGACTCATTTTTCACTCTGTTCCTTTTTATATCTTTTGAGTTAATACCATATGTATGCATTATGTTAAACAAAATTCAACAATAATTTGAAAAATTGAAGAAAGAAGATATATTTATTCTTAATGATAATAAACTGAATATAATATAATCTTTCTGTAAAAAGGACTTTTTAGGATCTTTGATGCTTCGGGATTAAAGGAGATGGTTTAGTTTATGCACCCAGAGCAGAACTTGGCACATAGTAGGTGTTCAGCTAGTGGTAGTGTCCTTTCCCTTGAGGTCATTGTTATGGCTATCAAGTCCCGGTGGATACAAATACAAGGATATAGCTAATGGGGGATGTGGGATATTAGAGAGCTTATTAGATTTTACTTGGATATTGGACACAGATGGTAACTGGGAACGCCAGCAAGTTGATGAATCATCTGGTAAACTGGTGGAAAAGGTGAGTGGAGCCAGAAACAGGCCAGAGAGGGCAAGGAAACAAACAGGTCCAGAGAAAGGCAACTACACTCATTATATCATGTAACCTGCTTTTCAGTTGCTGATGTTTCCAGAACGTTAAGTGCATTTTGCAAATTGCAGTTATTCTGATTTTCATGGTAGTAAATGCTCATTAAATAACAAATAGCTTGAAATCTCATTAGACCACGGAACATTTTTTTTTTCCAAATTTATGATTTTTCCTCATTTTATGGTGAGGAGCAGTGAGTCTATAAATCAGAATGCTTTATGGGAAGCTGTAACACCTAGCCCTAATGCCAAGACTGAGAATCTGATAGCATAGCTATTAAAAATTAAGACCCCTGAAAGACTGCAATACTTGCTAACAGGAATGCCCAAAGCAGCCAGACACTATGTCTCCCTTCTTGTTTTAATGTAGTTTTATCAATTCTGCTCTTGAGTTATAGAACAAACATCCAGAATGACCCTTAGAAAGCAGGCAAAGTGAAAACAAAACAAAACAGGGAAGAACTTGGCCATGCAGGACATTATTGGTATTGTTGAGATGACCATGGGGCACCTTAGAATCTCCTTGCTCAAAGTGTGGTTCCCAAAAAGCATCACTAGCATCACGTGGGGCATTGTTCTCAAAGCAGAATCTCAGACCTTCCCCCAAGACCTACCCAATCAGAACCTCTAGTTTCACATGATTTGTAGGTGATTTTTATGAACATCAAAATTTGAGAAGCACTGGTTTAAATGTACCAGTGTCCTTTAGGTAAAAAATATGTTAATTGAAAGGTAGCATTCATTTTATCCCAGTAGGAGAAATGGCCGATTTTGGGTTGTTCCTTGAGAGTAAGTAATTAGTAAATAAATTTAGCTAAAAATATAACATGGAGGCACTTTTCCAGGCTTTGGGACAGGAAATCGTTCTGGGGCCAGGGCAAAGGAAAGAAGGAAACAGACGGGAAAAGAAGCAGCTCAAAGTTGGAGGTTCTAAGTCTTGGCAACCAATGGAACGTACAGTCTGTAGGGAATATAGACTGAAGTCTCCCCGTTCTGGTGACCAGGTGAATGAGGAGAGACTATTCATCGAAGAAGGGAATCTACTAACTAGGAAGATGCTAATGAAATGAAGTCCCCGTTTGCAACCTGAGACATTTAAAACCTACCATCTTTTCTTTTGGGGATCGTCTTTTCTTTGAAAGAGTGATTCTATTTGACACCACGGGTTGCTTTCACTGTTTTTCCCCTCCATGGACCCTTGATTTAAAAGACTTCACCATTTACTCTCCTTTTGTTAATTAAGAACATTGTCCCCACGTTTATTCATAAACGTGCTATTGACCAGTGAGAGATAATGTGTGTTACCACTAGGGTTGCTATAATCCCAGACAAAAGAAAATAAACTTTACAATATAATCGGTATATGAAGTTTCCATATATATGGTTTTGATGAGGAAATAACTCAAGGGTTTACCATGAATGTGAAAGTGAAGAAGAATCTACTTCTGGCTTGAGTAAAAGTTCCTGGGGCTGTAGGGGAAGACGAACTGAGGAAGTGGTGAAGACGAAGTTAAGAAGTTTTACTCTTTCTGCCATGAGCGTGTCCAATTAAAGGCATCAGTGAAAGGAACTAGGAATGAACATATATACATGGGAATGCTCAGACCCATACCACTTAAGACAAATCACACAAACAGTAGATATCGACAATCAGCTGGTGACTCTTTATTTTGACACTTGGTAACAATACATTAATGGGACACAAATTCTGAAATATCACTTCCAATATGGAAGACCCTCATCATTCTAATTGTAGGAGACCAAGCTATAATCCATTACAACGAATATTTTCTCTTGGAAAGTCCCTATATAATCAACCAGACTCTCAGGACACTAGCTGGCTCTATGTTACATTTTTGGTGATTGAAGGAATTTGTTACAACAGATGACATTTCTGATAGTGGGAATGTACTGACATTGAACTGAAGTCTTAACCTCTCGAGTGATTTTCAGTTGGTAGGGGTGGCGAGTCTTCTTTAGCATTTAACTACACAGATCTTTAGTGAGGTTTCCAATTAACAAAAATCAAGAAAGTCTTTCTTCATAGGGTAACGTTTATAGATATGTAAGCTAAATAAAGGAGCGCTCTGTGTTGGTAAGTTTGGAGAATGATGGAGCAGCTGTTATGTGTGGATGATTATTTGGGCCCCAGCTTGAACAGAGAACCACTCTTTTTAAATGTGTGTTGCATGTTCAGGTCTAGGCATAGTCACCTCAGGTTTGAGTCATGCTTCTGGGTTTTCATGTGTTACAGTAACTGGGTGAATATGCTACCGTGGTTCCACATAAAGAGGAATTAATACGCGGTTTAGTTAGCAAGTTAGAACTGTTTCACATTAGACACAACTTTACAGCAGACAGTTTTATAAGGAGAATGGAATGGCATGGATACAGTCCCTTGAATTAAAATATCTGTTATATATACTCTGTGTCCCCTCGGAGCTGATGACAAACCTAAGGAAGCATGCTGGAACAAGCAGACCAGAAAATTAAATTCTGCTCCTTATCACTTTGTGTTACTAGTAGGTGAGGCGCAATTCAAAGTGTATTCAAAGATCTTTCTGTGTGTTTTCTGTTTCCTTCCTTGTCTTCTTTCTAAGTCAGCCAAATTTGGTAAGATAGTTAGAAATGGGACTTTTGCAAACCTAATGACTAAACCAGGGAAAAATTGGGCTAGAAAAATCCTCTGAGGGAGTCAGGTCTAGTGCGGTGCCTGACGTCTCAAGACTCCTGGGAATGAAATGTGATAAAGTGTGTGAGAGCACCACTAAATGTAACTGGCAAGCTTGTGGAAAGGTACACATGGTTGTTTTTATGAGTGTGGCACTAGGCCATCCCAGATTATTGGAAGTTTGATTGTTTATTTTTTTTAATCTCATAGAAAGGAGCTTAACAAATTCTTAAAATAAATTCTATTCCCATATCCACTGTAAATGCATCCTCTAAATATATCAGATCATTTCATCATTCATTTATTTAAAAAATATTTATGTTTATTTAATTTTGAGAGAGAGAGAGACAGTGTGTGAGCGGGGGAAGGGAAGAGAGAGAGGGAGACACAGAATCCCAAGCAGGCTCCAGGCTCTGAGCTGTCAGCACAGAGCCTGACATAGGGCTCCAACCCAGGGACCATGAGATCATGACCTGAGCTGAAGTTCAATGCTTAACTGACTGAGCCACCCAGGCACCCCCCTCATTCATTTCTTAACAGAGACGGAAGAGATGATCACAGTCCTCTCTGTAATGACACCTACCTAATTGGACACAAGGAATTTTTTAAGATGAAGAAAAGGAACTTCCTAAAAAAGTTTAGAAAAAAACCTTGGCTGTTTACCACTTTCACACATTTGTATATTAAAGATCACGAGCAAGAAAGCAAAATACAAATTATAATCTGGGAAATGATATTTGTAACTCATGACAGATAAAAAGATCATGTTACTTATTTGCTATATTTATTTTGTGGTATTTACATTACTACCAAAATGTCACTAAAATGAGGCTAAAGGAATAAAAATAATATACAATTACCAAGAGAACAGAAGAAGAGGCAAGAGAAGACAAGGGATAATAACAAACGTTTGAAAGATAAGAGAGCAGATGGAAAATTAGAGTGGGAAAATCTGAGCATCAAATATCTGCAAAGGAGATGCCAATGAGAAGTGGGCCAGTCCTTGAAAGGCAATACAAGAAAGTTCTTGGGAATGGGAAGTACCATCTTGGCTAGCAAGGAAGGTAAAATATTTTAGAACAAGAAAAAATGTAATAACCAATAATGGCTTTCAAAACTGCTAGGAAAGACATACAAATTAAAAAAGGGATCAATATCAGAATACAAAGGCTTAAAATATAATATTCAGCATTTGTTCATTCATTCACCAAATATATATAGGATCTAAACTATATCCCTGATAGTTTTCTGGGTCTTCCATATAAAATAACAAATAAAATAGCATCCCACTGCAGCAAAGCAGATCCACAGTACAAGGCAATCAGTGGGCAGCCTGGCCCCAGCAGGCCTCTCTGGGGGGTGAGGGGAAAGACCAGCGGGAGCTAAGCCTTCCTTTCTTTTTCATTCTTGGCTCAGGTGAGTTTCCCCTTTCAGCAATAAAGCGTATCACTCATCCCTTACTGTGTGACAATGTGGACTGTGTCCCAAGCCCTGACACCCAGTGTGGGGGGTGAGCCAGATGGGACCGATTGTAGTGCATGGTGCCATGACTGAGCATTTTGAGTACGGTATTAGTAAGCTTATTCAAGAGTAGGCTTTAATTAAAGGTAAGAAAATGAGAAGATAAACCTTTCATCTGAGTGAGAGGACACAGAAAACAAATATGTCATATGTCAGGTAATTGTAGATGCAGTTAAGGGAAGGGGATGGGATTCCTATTTTCCATGCTGTAGTCCTGGAAGTCCTCTTCCTTCATGCAGAAGAGACCTGAGGACGTGGGGAGATTACCCCACATCTCTCTGGGAGAAGAGCACTCCAGGCAGAAGAGATAGCAGGTGCAAAGACTCTGACCAGGAAGAGTGTTTGGCTTGTCCAAGAACAGGAAGAGGGCCCAGGTCACTGGAGCCATGTGATGTGGGGAAGAGTGGTAGAAAATGAGATCAGAGAGGCAGCCAAAGGGCCAGGTCGTATACATCCTTACAGACCATGATAAAGACTTTGAATTTTATTCTGTGTGAGACCAGAAACATGAAGAGTGTTTTGAAAAGGGATTGGTGGAATCTGTCTTGTGTGTGACAAGGATCACTGACTTCTGTTATGGGACATGGATTTGGGGGAGCAAGGACAGGAGCAGGGAGACCATTTTGGAGACTTGAAATAATCCAGGCAAAAGACCATGGTAAGGATTATAAAGTGATGGAGATTGTGAAGGAAGAAAGAAGTGGTTAGATTCTGGATGTCTTTTATTTATTTTTTAATGTTTATTTATTTATTTTGAGAGAGGCAGAGCATGAGCCAGGGAGGGACAGAGAGAGACAGAGAGCTAGAGAATCCCAAGCAGTCTCTGAGATATCAGTGCAGAAGAGTCCAATGGTGGGGCTCAGTCTCATGACCATGGGATCGTGACCTGAGCCGAGATCAGGAGTTGGATGCTTAACTGACTGAGCCACCCAGGTGCCCCATGGATATATTTTAGAGGTTGAGCAATAGGACCTCCCAATGGATTGGATGTGGTATGGAAGAGAAGGATTGGAGTCCAGGATAATCACAAGATTTTGGGTCTGAGCACCTGGAAGAATGGAGTTCCCATATATTCAGATAGGAAGACTATGGAAGGAATGTCTAAGGTTTATGTTGTTGTGGCTGTGGTTATGATCGTGGTTGGGATTGTTATTGGGGGATGCAGATCAAGAGTTTGGTTTTGTATTACTGAGTTTGAGATGCTTGTTAGACACCTAAGAAAAGATGCGGGGTAGGCATTCTGGGATTCAGTAGATAAGTTAGGATTAGACAAAGCAATTTGCTTATTAGTAGCAGAAGATGCTTATTTTGAGCCATGGCACTAGATGAACTTACTTAAGAGTGAGAGCAAATTGAGGTCTGAACTTGTGGGCCCGCAGACACTTAGAGTTCCTACAAGTTAGGCATATGAAGAGGGTGTAGCTGAGAAGATGGAAAGGACAAGCCAGTAGAATCAAGAGTGAAGGCAGAGCCAACCAGAGAAGGAAAAGGTAGTGTTCCAAAGGCAAGGTGAAGAGTGTTCTGAGACAGAAGGAGTGAACATCTGTGTCAGAAACTTCTAGTGGTTCAGATAAGATGGCGACCAGGATTTGACCACGCGACTGGCCAACGTGGAGGTCTTTGGAAGAGCGGGTTCACTGCAGTGATGGGGTAAGAAGCCTGATCGCAGTAAGTTGAAGAAAAATATGAAGGGAGGAAGTAAAAATAGAAAGTAAAGACAACCAGTTGGAGGAGGGTTGCTAAGAAGGCCCATTGACATTTCTTTCACAGAGAAAGGAACATTTTAAATTATAAGGTACAGATGGCCAATCAATAGTTTTAATCAAAAGTTGGGGTGGAATATAGTCTATCATGAATTGAAGAAATAGCTTTAAATCATGCATTATCTTCAACAAACTAATAAAAAAACTAATGCAGTTCTGCACAGTATGATAGTCACTATCACTCTGCATCTATTTTTTTTTCAAAATAATTATGAAAGCCCTAATTATTTTCCACCAGTGTCCTATTTGCTAATTTACATTGTAAATTATCTTTCCTTTTTTCTGAATGCATGCCATACTTCTGTTTTATCCTTGGGGCTCCAAGGTGAAATCAGAATGGGATTTTTCCAACATTTTCAGTTTTTGTTAAAAAGAAGCCACCAGAGGGATGGTGGGAGCACACAGTATCACAGCTCCTCTTCCTCTGCTGCTGGTGAAATCTGGTAGGAAAAAAAGAAAAAGCAAAACAACAAAAACTTAAAGGACTGCCCTAATGGGACAAAAGTACATAGAAGGGAAATTTAGTATAGTGCAAGGTGAAGAGAGATGTTAAGTAAGAGTTGATTGCCCTGGGAATGATACTGGAGGTTCAATCAACCAGGGTATGTTAGGCTTTGCTGCAATAATGAATAACCTCCAAGTCTTAGCAGCTTATTTCACACTCATTCCTGCTGTATCCTGGGTTTATATAGAGGTGGGTTCTGCTCATCAGAATCACTCAGGAGCCCAAACTGCCGGAGCAAGCATCATCTCCAACATTGCTGGTTGCCATGCCAGAAGAAAAGAGAGAGAAACTCTCATAGGTCCCATACCAGCAATTAGATGCCGTGGTATAGAAGTGATATACGCCATTTCTACTTGTAACCTATTGACTAGGGCTATTTATATGACCCTACTCACCCCACTCAGCAAAAAGGGGGTGCCTAAAGTCACCCTACCACATACCAAAAAAAGAGAAGACCTGAAAATATTTTACAAATAGCACTAATATCTGCAACAGGGATGGTCTGAGCTGATGGGATGTATATAAGACTAAGTCTGTTTAACGTAATTCTCAATTCCCCATTCGATATGCCCTTGAGTCACTGCCTGGCGCCAGCATTGACCTACCTTGCCTCCAATGCCTGCAACTGTGACGTCCATGCAAAGGGAAGCGAACTTGGAAGGCGGGATTCTGAGTGTCATCTTTATCCAGCCAGCTGCATGGGCTTAAGCAAATCACACAGCATCCACTAGGCTGTGATTAGCTGTGATTAGCTCCCTTACAAAATGAGGAAATCCCTCACATCTCTTCTTGCTCTACCCTGCTTTGATTCGAAGCGATATGCGCTCGTGGACCAGTTTGCCAGATTCTAGGGAGGGGGGAAAGCTGCGTACTACTCCAGATCCAAAGTTTGGTTTTGAGTGGGGGCTGCTGCCCTGAGGCCGGGGCCCCCAAACCCAGGTAGGAGCTGTCCCACGCCCCCTCCCCCAGGCTTCTAAGTACAAAGGAATTAGCCACCTGTGAGATTCAGAGTAAAAAGTCAGCCCATGGAGCACAATTTAGTGTTTTTAGACACTTAAAAAGCGGCAAAGAGAAGGGAATCTAACGGTGGTCAGAAGGGAGAGCAAGTGACGGGGCGGGGGTGGGGGGGCAGGGGAAGGAGGGTCTTCTGCTTAATCTACTCAGAGCTACTGGATCAGCTGCTGGAACTAATCCGCCTAGACTGAATTGAACGGAGTTTGACTAATTTTTTATATTTATTTTTATATATTGTTTCTATACTACATCAACCAATAGATTTTATTTTATCGGATTTTTACCAAGTCACACAATTGTTTTACCACCTCAGGAGGTAGCCCGTGAATATTCACAAGTAACCCTCGTCATTAAAGTCTTTGTCTAGGCCTGTGAGTTTAGGGTGGTTTGGGTTGGAAATGCATTCTTTTTCTCATTTATATTTATCATATACTTTGTAAGCATTTTTCTAGCATCGGGTATGTGCTAAGCATTATGTGAGGCCCTGGGGATACAAGATCAATACAGTGTAATTCCTGGCTTCAAGGGGCCCGTTGTCTTACAGGAGAAGGAACTGGGAAGAATTGTCACCACGCATCCCCACAGCCAGGACTCTCCCCACTCCTGTCCCGTGGCCTGCAATGAGGTGACACGGCCCTGCCACCCTCGTGGGTGCTGTTAAACATGTGAGGTCCCTAGCTCAGCCCAACCTCCCCACTGCTCAGCACTCTTTTTATTTGCCTCCTTTTACCATTCCCCTGGGCAACATTCCCATCCCTTTTCCTACTCTTCTAACACCCCCACCCACCTCCTCCTCTGTAGACAATCCACCTCTCCAACAGCTTTTCCAGAATCTAGCTGGGAACCAGCCAGTAGCAGCCTCACTACTTTCCCCTTCCCTGTTTGTATATAGCAAAGGCTTCCATTTAACTAGAAAGACATGTTTTTTTACTTAAATTTCTCTTGAAAATACACAAGGGTTTAAATTAAGGGTAAAAATTGCAATTTCAAGTCACAAACGTTTTTTTTTTGCCAAAATCTGAAATGTTTGAAAAAATAGGTCAAGAGGCTTTCTTAAAGCGTCAGGTTTTCCCATCTGTGGTTAGATTTGTAGATCACATGTGAGGCCCTTTCATGTGTGGATGTCATCGTTCCAAGAGCCTGCTGGCTGTGCCTTTTATTTCTCCAAGCAAGGCTAGTGCACCATGGGGGTGCGCTGAGGACCTGTGAGTCTGGGCAGCAGTTTCTAATTAGGGCTGTGACCTTGACTATATTCCCTAACTCCCTGGGTCTCAGGAAACAGGGATGGCACCAGGCTAACCCATAACTCAGCCTGGAAACTTCACGTCTCACGGCACACTGAGATTTTTGGATAACAGATGGACATTTCAATTATTCTGCCTTATCAGTAAAGAGGAAAGGTGTGGGAGGTGAAACTATCCATCTCCTTACTTTTATAGGCAGAATCAAACACTGAGCCCTGTTTTACAGGGAGATGTTTTCAGCCCTGCATTCAGCATTCGAAACATCTGCTACAGATGCCCAGCAATGGGGACAAAATTTATGGGACACAATAGGAGGAAGACCTTCCTCCTCTGAGCTATAGAATGAAACGCTGTGCCCTCTGAGGGCAGGGATTGGAATTATCATTGTGCTGAACACCATAACCCTATAAATTCTGTGATCTTTTTGTTGTTGCCCTTAATAGGCTAATATGTACCATCATCTTCAGGAGATAAGAAGTTTTGTGTCCAAGTTTTGTGTGTATGTGCATGTGTGTGTAAGTGTCAGCACCAGGGTTTGTGAATTTCTGAAGATGGAGAGATTAAGAAATAATTCTGTGATATTCACACACATGAGGTCTCGGTATTTTTTTCTTCTCTTTTTTAAAGTGCGTATGTATGTGCATGCGTATGAGAGCTGAAGAATAACAAAACCTTCAACTAAATACTAAGTCAGCTTGAAAGAAATTCAGAACGAGGCCCGATTCCGCTTCTGCATGGAGTCACAGTATTTTCTTTTCCGCTGAGTTGTTCATCTGGGACACTGGGGTCATGGACACCCAGATGTTCTTGGGTTCCATACGGGTGAAGAGCAGCTTAAATGTGCTTGCAGGATTCACCTATGAGGCCTGGGCTGTTGGTACCCCCAAGGGCTCCTGTTGTCTGTTGGTCTCACTCGCCTGGACCAGTCCTCTTTCATTCATCTGCAGGAGGTTTTTTTAATGTTTTGTTTTTGAGAGAGAGAGAGAGAGAGAGAGAGAGCAAGAGAGTGAGCATTAGCTGGGGAGGAGCAGAGAGAAAGAGGGAGAGAGAATTCCAAGCAGGCTCCGCGCTGTCAGCACAGAGCCCAACGTGGGGCTGGAGCCCACAAACCCTGAGATCATGACCTGAGCCAATGTTGGACGCTTAATGGAATGAGCCACCCAGGCATCCCCTCATTTGAAGAGATTTGAAGTTATCTTCCTGGCCTTCCTCCAGCTCCACCCCTGCCATGACCCCCCCCCCTTCCCCTCAAAAAAGTCAGAGCCATGCTATACCCTGGGCTCTAGTTCCCTAACGTGGCCACACTGGCCATGCCACTGTCTGGTTGACTCCCTCCTACTCTTCTTTCTTCTAGGACCAGGGGTCTTCTCCCTGCTTCAGGCTTCCTGGGCTCTGACTTACTGCAGTGTTCTTTCCACCAAGCTCCCATAGGTCTGTGATATGGCCTGGGATTCTGCATTTCTAGCAAGCTCCCAGGTGAGATTTTTGCAGTCTGGCCTGAGACCACACATTGAGAGCAAGCCTTAGAAGTACCCCTGGGGCTGCAGGTGTTGGTGCCTGGCCAGGCTGTCCCATTGGCCTCTAGGCAGCCCTGGTTACAGGCACACCTCTCAGGAGAAGGGAAGAGGCTAGTTCTTGGGGTGGAAAGGACTCACATTAGGCTGGGTTTGGGAAGGAAAAAAAACCCCAGAAAAATACAGCTTTTTCTAATTACAGATAAGAAACTAGTTATTTTAAAGAGAGAAAAGAAATGTAATAGACTAAAATTGCAGTTCCCTAGGTATAGCCTAAGAAATATTGGTCCTGTGAGATGTTAACAGCAGTTGTGAGCAAAAGAGTTTTTCTATGCTCGCATGAGTCCTAGAATCTAGAATCTAAACACCCACCGGGTTAAACAAAGTTTAATAGGTTTCTTTCCTTTTCAGGGGCTTTTATAAGTTAATGTGCATTGTGGATCTCCGAAAAGGACATAAAACATGAACCATTCCCCCAAAGTATTTTCCAAGGAAATCCCTAGTTTTTTTCAGGGGGGCTAATAAGACTGAAGTCCATGAAGTTCCCTTTGGGAAAGGGCAGCATGGGGACCCAGTGTCAACGCCCTCAACCTTCTCACCTCATTCTCCTGCCTCCAGAGATTATAAAATACAATAGTGTGTGTTTTCTCAGACTCATTTGCTGATGTGATAACGTAGTCATTTTTTTAAGATGTTCATGGGCCCATAAGCATTTGGCTATTGTTATTTAATTCTTTTAAACACATGCCACACATTTCTTTTAAGTGCTGAGGCTGGAATGTGAAAATCCTGACATCTGTTCATCCCCACATGACAGCAAGACTGAAAGATAATTCCCTCCTCACTTTTTCCTCTCCTTACTACATAGTCAGAAGGGTTGAGAATGAGAGAAAGTAAGGGGCAGAGTGTTGAGAATGGTGAAAGGAATACGTTTCTCTCATTGCATCACCGATAATTTAAAAAGCCTAGACATCTCAAAGTTAAACGTGTTTGAGTAAGCTTTAGAGTTTCTCTTTGAGATTCAAGAGTTTGTGTAGATATCAGGAAAATGTCGACTAAGTATACGCGGAGAGCAATGCCTCTTCCAGATTTTGCTGAGTGGTCTGCATCCTGGTGAGTATTTAGTGGCAAGGAAAAGTGGAGATGTTCTTTGGAGAGTCTCTTCTCTCTCTCTCTCTCTTTTAGAGTGAGGCATGCATCTGGAATTCCTGTGGTTCTGTTGCAAGCAGACAGGGAGAGGCAATTCATATGGTCACAGCCACAACAGTATGCAGAGGGGGCATCCAGTTCGCTTAATGGGTACATTCTCTACCAAAATTCTGCTGTAATCCTTGGGGGAAATTAGATAGACTAGATGGAGCAAATGAAGTGTGTGTGTGTGTGTGTGTGTGTGTGTGTGTGTGTGTGTGAGGTGGTAGGTAGCTGGGATTAGAGATGGGTGGATTTATGAATTGAATAAAACAATAAATGCTATACTTAAAAATAGTAAAAGTGGAAAGTCATCCCTCCACTGTGATTGCATATTTCTTTCCCCCTGGGAGGGTGTTGGACATATCGGAGCTGGCAGGGGAGGGCCTGTATTGTGGAGGTTGCCTTGGCAACCGCAATAAGTGAGCTTTCCTCTAAAAACTTCACTGGCCCCAAAACAGGCCCAGGCAAGTCCACAATTCAGTGGCTTACGAGCACTTTCTTATTCTAAAACATTGCTACGACAATTGCTAAGAATCATAAGGAGAAGAAAGGGAGGCTATATCGTGCTTATCTTTTCTTCCTCCAGGACGTCGACACAAGGCGCTCTCAATTGCAAAGTCAATGTCCATTTCCCAAAATATAAAATTAAGAAAAATTTTTTTTTGCCAACTTGAACATGTAAGCTCTTAGGCATCTAAATGAGAGAATTAAAACTCTATTTACAACATTTAATTTATTAATTTACATATGTGTAGAATAACTGCATAAAACTGAAAATAAAATTGTATACACTCATTAATTTGGAAATATTGTTTTATTCTCCTCTGACATTTCATGAAACAATCTGATTTAAATGCATCATGTGTGTCGTGGCCTTCAGCAACTTTGCCATCACTGGAAACTCTTTTTGACTTTTTAACAGTTTTCCAAATCACATGATCTTCTCTGCCACCCACGCTTTGACAACACAGTTATTTGTAAGTCCAGATGTGATGCTATCACAGAAGACTGTATTCCAGACTGCCAATATCCACTTCCACAATATTAGGACAGGTTTTCTTCGTATAAATTGTTATTTGTGGTTTAGCAATGGCATGACCGCTTATCGTATTGCCTTTTTAAAAAAGCTTATTTACAAAGACATAAGCGACTTGAAAGGATGAAGTTGAACGACCCAAAGGAAAGATGATTATACTCTGTTAAATTTGTTCGACTCCCTTTTATTAATTTAAATGTATTATATTAGATGACCTAACAAAATAGCTTCAGTAAAAACGAAACCACTCCCTGAGCGTGAGCCACACACTGCTTAAACATGTGCACAGTAAGGGTCTGAGTGTTTCAGATGAGGCTTCCTGAGAAGACACAGCTGTGGACCAGGCAGAAGCAGCACCCCGTGGTCTGCTGAGGCTATGGAATGGTTTCCACTTGTGTGTGTGTGTGTGTGTGTGTGTGTGTGCGCGCGCGTGTGTTAACCAGGTGATTAAGCAGCACGCGCGCACACACACACACACACACACACACACACACACACACACACACACAGAAAATGGCCATCCTCTCATTTTCCCAGAGGGAATTACAAAGACAAGATCTTAACAACAGCATGTCATTATTTTAGATTAGTGGTTCTCAGCCCTGTCTGCACGTTAGAATCATCTAAAAAGCTTTTAAGAAACACTGATGATACCCAGGCCTCACCTCAGAGCAACTAAAGCAGAATCTCTGGGGTGGAGTCAGAGCATCAGAAGTTTTTCAAGTTCCACAGGCGATTCTAATTTATAGCCAGCTTGAGAACCAAAGTTTTAGATTATCAGACATAAACCAAATGTCCTCATATCTTGACCGAGATAGAACAAATGTCCTAATATCTCAAAGTAGGAAGTTGGGAAGTAGTCACCATGCTCTTCCAGGTTTCGGCAGATTTTCGGACGTTCTGCTTTATATGAATGCCTGGTTGGCACCTTGTTTTTCCAGTCCGTGCTTCCATTCTTTCTTTGCCCCATCCTTTAAAACACCCTCCTCACCTGTACAGTTAGAACACAACCAAGTTCTTCTGGGCTAATAGCACCACCCAGAGCTTGGTGCAGGGAATTAATTTCCCCACCAGCTTCCTTCCCACTCAATAGGGGGTGCACCCCCAACTCCTCAACTCTGCCCCCCCCACCTGCCTACACTCACACACATATTTCCTATCTTGTATCTTCCAGTCTTTAGTTGATATCACTAGAGACATTCTCTTTCTGATGTAACAACTTTCCTTCCACGCTTTTCTTCTAATAAAGTCCACATAACAAAAAATAATAATAGCTTTCTCTTTTTACCCTATATCCATATCATACATTGTACTAGGCACTTCACATACCTATCATTTATGCCTCACGATGAATCTAGGTAAGACTCAATTTGCAGATAAGAATGTAAAGCTTAGAGAGGAAAAGTACTTGCCCAAGATTACCGAGGTAGCAAGGAGTAGATCTGGGATTCAAGTTCTGATGTATCTGACTAGAAGCTCTGATCTCTGCTATTGTCATACACTCAGTCTTCATTTACATGCAACTTATACAGTGATAGCCCCTTATGCCTGATTTACTGCTCTCTGTCACTGTCTTGAAATTGCTAATAATTTTTGAACAAGGAGCCCCACACTTTCATTTTGCACTGGGCCTCACAAATTAAGTAGCCAGTCCTGCTCACCGAGTCCTATCACAAATAATGGCAAGTCACCCTATTTCCTTTGGTAACCCAAACCTACTCAAATAATGACCATTTAAGGAAATGTAGAATTCAACTTTAAAACAAATCTGTGAACTTGAAAATAGATCAAAATTACCTAATCTGAAGAACAGAGAGAAAAAAAGACAAAAGAAAAAATGAAGAACAACAATAGAAGAGCAGTGACAATGTCTCAGGGACCTGTGGTCCAGTCAAAAGTTCCAGAAGGAGAGAAGAGAAAGAAGTAGAAGAATTACTTGAAGGAACAATGTGCAAAACTGCCTAAAATTTGGTTCAAGACACACACTCACAGCTGAAGTTGAATAAACTCCACACAAGGTAAGTATAAAGAATACCACATTCCTCTCTATAAGAGAGAAACTTTATATCTGAAGATGAGAAATTGAAAGTAAGTGGATAGGAAAATATATAACATGCAAACAGCAAAACTGAGAAAGCTGAAGAAGCTATATTAATATCAGATGAAGTAGGCTTTGAGACAAAGACAGTTGCCAAAGCAAAGAGAGACATTTCATAATGAAAAAATATCCAATTCATCAGTAAGATTTTTAGTTATGAGTATGTATCTGTCTAAATAACAGAGCTTCAAAATTCATGGAACAATATTGACAGATGTGAATGGAAAAAAAAAATCCCACGAGGCTTGTTGGAGAATTTAACATCCCTTTCTCAGACACTGATAGAGCAATCGGACAAAACAGTTTAGTATAGACATAAAAGATATGAATAACATTAACTAATTGATATTTATAGAGCACTTCACTTAGAATAGTCATTCCTTTTAAGAGCACGTGTTCACCAAGAAAGACAATCTGGTTGGTCATAAAAGAAGTCTCAATAAATAGTATTAAAATCATTCAGAATATATCATTTAATTACTATGAAATTAAATTAGAAATTAGTAACAATAAGATATCTAGAACACTTCAAATTTAATTGGAAGTTAAGACACTTGTAAGTAATTTAGGTATCAGAATATTATAAGAACAGTTAAAAATATCTAAAACTGAATGAAAATAAAGATATATTAATATTTCTGAAGTGCATCTAAAGCAGTTCTTAGAGGAAAATTTATAGCTTTAAATATTTATATTACCAAAGAATGGTCTACACTTGATGACATAAGAGTCTACTCCAAGAAGATAGAAAAGGAGAGAGAACAAACTCAAAATAAGTAGCAGAAAGGAAATAATAAAGATCAGAAATTAGTAAACAGACAATAGAAAAATTGAACAAAACCAAAAATTGGGAAAGACCATCAAGATTGATAAACTCCTAGTTAAACTGAGGAGGAGGGAGAAGAGAGAGAAAGAAGGAGAAAAAAGGTGGAGAACACAAATTATTAATGTCACAAATGAAGTAGGGATTATCACTACAGATTCTATAGCTACCAAATGGATAATAAGCACAAATTTATACACCAAATTTAACAACTTAGATAAGGTGGAAAAATTTCTTGAAAAATAAAATTTACCAAATATGACATAAATTGAAACTGAATTTTGAATAGGCTAATATCCAGTTTAAGATTAAAAATTGTTATTAAAAATAGTCTCACAAAGAATATTTCAGGGCCAATGGTTTAGCTGGAAAATTCTATTGGACATTTAACGGATGGCAGAAAAACTTCAACTTGACATACAATCTCTCAGAAAATAGAGGAGAGATCACTTCCCAGTTCATTTTATGAATCCAGGGAAACTTTAATACAAAAATCTGTCAAAAACATTTCAAAAATAACTACTAAACCAATATTCCTCATGCACATAAAGCAATAATATTTAATAAAACATTAACAAATTGAAATTGTGAAAATACCAAAACAATAATACATTTTGACCAAAAAGGGCTTATCTTAGAAATTCATGGTTACTTTAACACTCAAAATTTAATCAGTGTAATTCACTACAATAACAGAATAAAGGAGAAAACCCATACGATGAATTCAATAGATGCAAAAAAAAATTTCATAAGATTTAACACTCTCAATCATGATAAAAATTCTCATCAAACTATATGGGAACTTCCTCGATTTGATAAAATTCTTTTAAAAACTACAGCTAAAATCATAATGGTGAAATCATTGTTTTTTTTCCTAATATCAAGAATAAGGAAATAGAGTCAGCCTGAGGATACTTTCCTTTGTGCTATTTCCATTCTGGTCAAGCATAAGCCCCAGTAAAAGTCTTGCCTAGAAAAAAATAAATAAGGAAATAATGCCCCCTTCTCACAACTTCTATTTAACATTATACTGGAGTTCCTAGTCAGTGAAATAAGATAAGAGAAAGAAAAATAAGGCATAAAAATTAGAAAGGCAGTGGTAAAACTGTGTCTATTTGCAGATGATATGGTTGTTTATATAGAAAACTCCAAGGAATCTGAAAAATGACTACTAGAACCAATAAATTAACATGTCTTCAGGATAAAAGGCTAAATGTACAAAAATGTGCAAAAGTCAATTGTGTTTTTTTAAACGAGCAGCAAACCTTTAGAAAACAAAAACCATTCC
The DNA here is from genome assembly GCF_014898765.1 of Herpailurus yagouaroundi. Taxonomy (NCBI): domain Eukaryota; kingdom Metazoa; phylum Chordata; class Mammalia; order Carnivora; family Felidae; genus Herpailurus; species Herpailurus yagouaroundi. The sequence goes on along the minus strand of NW_024412428.1, from coordinate 20,216,862 downwards.
ATTTGCAATAACATGAAAAACACTTGGGAATAAATTTGACAAAAAAATGCTATGAGACCATAGTTTAGAGCTATAAATATCCCTAAGATAGAGACTAAGTAGAGAAATATGCCATATTTAAGTGTTGGGAAATTCAATATTAAACTGTTAATTCTCCCCAAATGGATCTATAGATTAAGTGCAACCCCACTCAACTCCAGCAAGATTTGTTGTAGAAAACAACAGACATATTCTAAAACTTATGTGGAAATACTAAGTATCTGGAATATCCAAAGACCTCTTTTAAAGGAAGGACAAAATTAGAAGATTTAAACTAATCAACTTTAAGATTACCAAAAAGCTACTATGGGACTAGTATGAGGATTGACAAATAGATATATGTAACAAAATTGAGAACTTATGTGCCCAATACTGTTCAATAAACATTCCAAAGCAATCACTGGGGAAATGGAAGTCTGTCACAAATGGTGCTGGAATTATGGGATATCAACAAGGAAGGAGAAGGGAAAAAGAACCTCCACCTCTGCTCACACACAAAAATTAGAAATAGTCATAAACAAAACTGAAACCATAAAGCTTTTTGAAACAAACATACGAGAATAACTTTATGACGAGAGTGGCCAAAGATTTCTAAGATAAAGCAAAAAAAAAAAAAAAAAGCATTAGCTATTAAAGACAAAATTGATTAAACTTCATCAGAATTAAAAGTTATGTTCCTTTGAAAGAAACCATTTAAAAATCCTTTAAAAATGAATAGGCAGGCCACATCCTGGCAGGAAATGTTTTCTTTTTTAAAAAAAATATAATTCATTGTCAAATTGGCTTCCCTACAACACCTATTGCTCATCTCAACAAGTACCCTCCTCAATGCCCATCACTCATTTTCTCCTCTCTCCCACTCCTCCATCCACCCTCAGTTTGTTCTCTGTATTTAAGAGTTTCTTGCAGTTTGCCTCCCTCCCTCTCTGTCACTATTTTTTCCCCTTTCCTTCCACCATGGACTTGTGTTAAGTTTCTCAAGATCTACATATGAGTGAAAACATGGTATCTATCTGTCCTTCTCTGATTGACTTATTTCACATAATATCTTCTGGTTCCATCAACATTGTTGCAAATGGCAGGATTTCATTCTTTCTCATCGCCAAGTAGTATTCCATTGTATATATAAACTACATCTTCTTTATCCATTCATCAGTTGATGGACATTTAGGCTCTTTCCATAATTTGGCTACTGTCGAAAGCACTGCTATAAACATTGGGGTACATGTGCCCCTATGCATCAGCACTCCTGTATCCCTTGAGTAAATTCCTAGCAGTGCTATTGCTGGGTCATAGGGTAGATCTATTTTTAATTTTTTGAGGAACCTCCACACTGTTTTCCAGAGTGGCTGCACCAGTTTGCATTCCTACCAACAGTACAAGAGGGTTCCCATTTCTCCACATCCTCGCCAGCATCTGTTGTTTCCTGAGTTGTTCATTTTAGCCACTCTGACCAGTGTGAGGTGGTATCTCAGTGTGGCTTTGATTTGTATTTCCCTGATGATGTGTGACATTGAGCATCTTTTCACGTGTCTGTTGGCCATTTGTATGTCTTCTTTGGAAAAGTGTCTATTCATGTCTTCTGCCCATTTCTTCACTGGATTATTTGTTTTTCGGGTGTAGATTTGACGAAGAATTGATATACAGGAAATGTATCTATCTCCTACAACACAGTAGTAAAGGAGACAAACAACCTAGTAAAAATGCATAACCGCTTTGCACAGACACCACACAGAAGATATATGAAAGACCAATAAGAACATGCAAAAGTGTTCAATATCGTTAATCATTAGGGAAATTCAAATTGAAACCACAACCACTGCAAACTCAATTAAAATGACTCAAATTAAAAAAGAAAACACCCTGAAAATAGCAAATATAGGCAAGAGTATAAGTGGTTGGTACTTTCATATATTGTTGATGAGATGGTAAAAAGATGCAAAGAAGGGAGTGCCTGGGTAGTGCAGTTGGTTAAGCATCAAGTCTTGGTCTTGGCTTAGGTCATCTTCTTGTAGTTTGTGAGTTCAAGCCCCACATCAGGCTCTGCGCTGATGGTGTGTATCCTGCTTGGGGTTCTGTCTCTCCTTCTCTCTGAGCTTTCCCTGCTTGTGTTCTCTCTCTCTCTCAAAATAAATAAATAAACTTTAAAAAAAAAAGATGCAAAGAGTTATAACCACTTTGAAAAAAGTGTTGCAGTTTCTGATAAACCAAAAATCATATACCTACCCTGCAAGCAGTAATTCTACTTGTAGGCATTTTGCCAAGAAAAATGAAAACATAAATTCACAAAATACCTTGTACACAAAAGTTAATCTCAATTTTATTTGTCATAAGCGTAACCCAGAAAACAACCTAGGTGTCCATCCATGGGACGGAGGATGAATTGTGGTATATTCATACAAAAGAATACCACGGAACAACTAAGAAGGAAAATCTACAGATAAATGCAACACGGTGGTTGAATCTGAAACCTATTATGTTGAGAGAAAAAAACCTTATACAAGACTATATATCGTACAATTCCATTTATGTGAAGTTCTAGAATAGGCAAAACTAATCTGTTGTGAAGGAAATCAGAACAGAGGTTTCCTCTGGAGAGATGAGGAGGAAGATTGCCTGGGAAGGGGCATAAGAGCACTTATTGGGATAATGGTCATTTTCTGTATCTTAGTGGTGTTTTGGGTTACACAGGTGTATGCAATTGTCAAAACTAATCAAATGTATTCTAAGGGGTTCAAGTCAGTGTAGGAAGACCCTGAACGCACCTTCTGTTGCAACATAACAACTCTACAGCTACATATGGAATAATTCCATCTGAAAAAGTTCTCAAAACTAAAATAGTGCCTCTACAACAAATGACAAAAGGGTCACATTAAGAAGGGCAGGAGGGGCAGAGAGAGGCTCTTGCCAAAACCCCTCACCCCAGCCACAGGGACCCACAACTGGGAGAGATCTCAAAACTATGGAGTTTTTCTTGAGGAGTGGGGAGTTTGTGCTCCGTAATGGACAGTGCAACACTTGGGTTCTGCACCAGAGACAGCCCCCAAAACCAAACTAGCAGGAATTATGTCCAGACGAACCATAGAACTGTAAGGAACAAAGAATCCACTCTTAAGGGCTCACACAGAGACTCACTTGCCCCAGGACTTAGCACAAAAAAAGCAGTTTGAAGCACCTAGACCTTACATGTGGGAGACCTGCTTACTGAACTTACAGTGACTACTGTAAAGGAAGGAACTTAGTGGGACTCTCTATGGATAGAAGGCTAGCAGTTACCATTTCTGTAATCTCATTCCTAGATTGCACTTCTGTGCCCCACAGGTCATTTTTTATATAAGACCACTCCTTCAAGACTGGGACAGGTAGCTATGTCACCCAGTACTTAGAAACAAATCAGAAAATCAGCAAAATGGGAAAACAGGAATATGTTTCAAATGAAAAAAAAAAAAAGACAAAACCTCAGAAAAACTCTGATATACACAGAAGTAATCTGCCTGATAAAGAGTTTAAAGTAATGGTCATAAAGATGCTTATCCAACTCAGGAGAAGAATGGATGAACACAATGAGAACTTCAATGAAGATGTAGAAAATATAAGAAAGAATCAAAAAGAAGTCATAGAGCTGAAGAATGCAATAGCTGAATTGAAAAATACACTAGAGGGATTCAACAGCAGACTTAATGAAGTAGAACAGATCACTGAGCTAGAAGAAAAATCAATGGAATTCAACCAGACAGAGCAGAGACTTTAATACCCCATTTACATCAATGGATAGATCATCCAGACAGAAAATCAATAAGGAAACATCAACCTTAAACAACACATTACACCAGATAGGACTTAACAGACATTAACAAAACATTCCGTTGAGAAGCAACCAAATACATTCTACTCAAGGGCACATGGAACATTCTCCAACACAGATCACATTAGGCCACAGAACAAATTTCAATAAATTAAAGAAGATTGAAGTCATATAAAACATCTTTTCTGAGCATAATTATACAAAACTAAAAAACCAATCACAAAAAGAAAACTGGAGAAAAACACAAAAACATGGAAATTAAACAACATGCTACCGAACAACCAATGGGTCATCAAAGAAATCAGAAGAGAAATAAAAAAAATACATATCTAGAGGCAAGTGGAAACAAAAATACAGCATACCAGAATCTATAGGATGCAGTAAATACAGTTTTAAGAAGGAAGTTCATAGCAATATAGGTCTCACATAAGAAATAAGAGAAATCTCAAATAAACAATCTAACGTTACACCTAAAGGAACTAGAAAAAGAACAAATGAAACCTTATGTTACTAGAAGGAAGGAAATAATAAAAATCAGAGCCGAAATAAATGAAATAGAGCCTAAAAAGACAATATAAAAGATCAATGAAACTAAGAGCCGGCTCCTAGAAAAGAGAAACAAAACAGACAAACCTTCAGCTAGACTCACTAAGAAAAAAGAGAGGGCTCAGATAAAGACAATCAGAAATGAAAGAGAAGTCTCAACTGATATCACAGAAATACAACATATCATATGAAACTACTATGAGCAAGTATATGCCAGCAAACTTGACCACCTAGAGGAAATGGATAAATTCCTAGAGACATGCAATCTTCCAAGACTGAATCATGAGGAAATAGAAAATCTGAATAGACAATTACTAGTGAGGACATTGAATAAGAAATAAAAAACCTCCCAACAAATAAAAGTCCAATACCAGGTAGCTTCACTGATTAATTCTACAAAACATTCAAAGATTTAATATTTATCCTTCTCAAACTCTTTGAAAAAATTGAAGAGGAGGGAATGCTTCCAAGCTCGTTTTTCAAGAAAAGCATTACCCTGCAACTAAAATCTGACAAAGACACTGCAAAACAAAACAGCAGAAAACAAACCTAAAAACAAACAAAAAAACTACAGGCCAATATCCCTGATGAATATTGATGCAAAAATTCTCAACAAAATATTAGCAAACCAAATTCAATAAAAGGATCATACGCCATAAAGGGATTTATTCCAGAGATGCAAGGATAGTTCAACATCTGCAAATCAGTCAGTCTGATATACCACATTAGCAATATGAAAGATAACAATCATATGATCATCTCAATTAATGCAGAAAAAGCATTTGACAAATTCAACACCCATTTATGGTAAAAACTCTCAACACAATGGGTACACAGGGAATGTACCTCAGTGTAATAAAGGTCATGTATGAAAAACCCACAGCTAATATCATACTCAATGGTGAAAAGCTGAAAATGTTTCCTTTAAGATCAGGAACAAGATAAAGATGCCCACTACCCACACTTTTATTCAACAAAGTATTGAAAGTCTCAGCCACAACAATTGGCCAAAAAAAAAAAAAATAAAGAAAAGTCATCCAAATTGGAAAGAAAGAAATAAAATTATCACTATTTGTAGATGACATGATACTATACATAGCAAACCCAAAAGACTCCACCAGAAAACCATTAAAACTAATAAATTCAGTAAAAGTGAAGGATACAAAAACAATAGACAAAAATTTATTGTACTTTCATACACTAATAACAAACTATCTGAAAGAGAAATCAAGAAAACAATCCCATTTACAATGGCATCAAAAAGAGTAAAATAACTAGGAATAAATTTAACCAAGGATATCAAAGACCTATACTCTGAAAACTATAAAACCCTGATTGAAGAAGTTGAAGGACACACAAATAGTGGAAAGATATTCCATGCTCATGGATTGGAAGAATTAATATTGTTAAAATGTCTGTACTACCCAAAGCAATCTACAGATTCACTGCAATCCCTATCAAAATTCCAATGGCATTTTTCACAGAACTACAACAAATAATTCTGAAATTTGTATGGAATCACAATATACCCCAAAGAAAGCAATCTTGAGAAAGAAGAACAAAGCCAGAGGTACCATACTCCTTAACTGCAAATCTACAATAATCAAAACAGTATGGTATTTGCATAAAAAGAGACAATGGAAAAGAATAGACAGCCCCAAAATAAATGCATGCGTATATGGTCAATTAATTTGTGACAAAGGAGGCAAGAACATACAACAGGGAAAGGACACTCTTTTCAATAAATGTTGTTGGAGAAACTAGACAGCTACATGCAAAGGAATGAAACTGGGCCGCTATTTTACGACATACAAAAATGGAGTAAAGACTTGAATGTAAGATCTAAAACCATAAAACTCCTAGAAGAAAACACAAGTGGTAAGCTTCTTGATATCAGTCTTAGTGCTATTTTTGGATTTGACTCTGAAGGCAAGGGCACAAAAGCAAAAATGAACAAGTAGGATTACATCCAACTAAAAACATTCTGCACCTTGAAGGAAACCATCAACAAAAGGAAAAGGCAACCTAGTGAATGGGAGAAGACGTTTGCAAATCATATATCCAGTTAGGGGTTAATATCCAAGACATATAAAAAACTTCTATCAACTCAATAAGAACAACAACAAAATCTGATTTAAAAATAGGCAGATGATCTAAATAGACATTTTTCCAAAAGAAAACATACAGATGTCCAACAGGCACATGAAAAGATGCTCAACATCACTCATCATCAGGGAAATAAAAATTAAGATCACAATGAGGTATACTTGGCAGAACGGCTAAAATAAAAAAGACAAAACAAAAAGTGTTGGCAAGGATGTAGGAAAAAAAGAACCCTGTTGAGATGTTGGAAATGTAAGTCGGCGCAGTCACTGTGGAAAACAATATGGAAGTTCCTCAAAAAATTAAAAATAGAATCACTGTATGATCCAGTAATTCCACTATTGGGTATTTACCCAGAGAAAACTAAAACACTAATTTGAAAAGATGTATGTACCCGTGTTTATAACAGCATTATTTATAATAGCCAAGATATGGAAATAATCCAAGTATTCATTGATAGATGAATGGCTAAAGAAGAACCATGGAATATTACTCAACCATGAAAGAGGGTGATATCTTGCCATTTGCAACAACATGGATGGACCTTGAGGATATCAAGCTAAGTGAAGTAAGTCAGACAGAGAAAGACAAATACCACATGATTTCACTTACACGTGGAATCTAATAAACAAAACAAACAAAAAACAAAACAAAACCCAGACTCATAGATAGAGTGGTGTTTGCTACAGAGGAGAGCGTTGGCAAGGGGCAGAATGGATGAAGATTATCAAGAGGTACAAACATCCAGTTATAAAATAAATAAGCCATGGGATGTAATGTACAACATGCGGAACATTGCATCAAGTTTGTATGGTGACAGATGGTAACTAGACTTGTGATCAGTTTACAATGTTTATAAATGTCAAGTCGCTATGTTGTACACATGAAATTAATATAATATGGTATGTCAATTATCCTTCAATTTTTAGAAAAGGATCCATTTAGTGGAAGAATATTAGCAAAAAAAGAAAGGGAAAAAAACTCATCAAATGGTGCTTAGGATTTATGTATTTCATGCTGTACAAAATTTATCTGAGTAGAAAAAAAAAGTACTTTAAACAATATGGAACTCCTATAAATAAGCAATAACTCTAGTTAATGATACGTATACTGAAATAGTTAGGGAGCAATGTACTCATGAATGCATTTTACTTTGAAATGTATCCAACAAACTGATTGATAGATGAGTCAAAAGATTGATAGACGGGTAGTTAATAGATTTAGATGAAGCAAAAAAAAAGTTAATATTGGATCTAGATGGCGAGTTTTCATTATAAAATCGTTTCAAATTTTTTATATATCTGACATTTTTCATAATAAAATGTTGAGAAAAACCTCAATGGTTACCACCCTCATTGTTTAGAACCTGGCCCCACAAAGATTCTTTTAGGGAGGAGTATTTTATCACTGACATTGTTTGAAATTGCCAGCACATGGTGATAATAAAAAGCAGATTGACTTACAGTCAGGTTTATTATTGTTTTTAAATTCTCAACGGCAATGCATACCCTTATTGCCGGCACCCAGGGTGGGCGCTCCTGTTAGACGGCGCTGGGTACATGGTTAGTGTCATAGAGTTGGAATAGCATGGTGACAGGAATCAAAGCCAGATCTGCCTGATTCCAAAGCCCCTTCCATGCCAATAACTTCTTTCCACATTATCCTGCTAGCTATGCTGCAAATTATGCAAAGATGAAAAAGACATAAAATTCTTGCCTTCAAGGAGATCATAGTATGTGGAGATAGATCCATACTTCTATGTTTCTAATTCAAGTGACTACTACAGATTTTCAAATAACATGTCGGAGAAAAATGGGAGAGCTTCTTAGGAGAAGTGGTATCTGAGGTATAATTTCTTCCCTACTTAAACCTTTACCCATGTAGCTTCCTATGGTTCATAAGCTCAAGTCCAAAATCCTTAACATGGCCTACAAGATCCTACGTGATCTGGCTCCTTTCTTATTTCTGTATCCTCATTTTTAGCATCTCCCAGAGGGCAACCCTCTAAAATTCACACACACACACACACACACACACACACACACACACACCCTACTCTGGCCAGACTGGCCCGCTTTCTGTTCTCTTCATCACGTTCCTTCCTGCCTTGGGCCCTTACCCGGGCAGTGCTTCCTTCCTGAAACGCTCCTCTCTTATTTCCTCCCCTTCTCCCACCTCCCACGTTACCTAGCCCAATCTAATTCCTTCTATAAGGCTCAGATAAAAGGTTGCTTCCTGAATAAAACCTTCCCTGACTCTCAGGCCAGATTGTCTCCCCTTCTCCTGAGGCCCAGGACACAGCTGTAATTATACCATTTCTTGTGCACATGTTTGTGTCGTATAGTTGTGAACATCTGTGTGATTGAGAACCATATCTGACTTGTTTCAATAAATATTTATTGAGTGATTAGAATGAAATAACTCAGTAAATGAATTCATGAATGAACAAAGGTTAGGACCTTAACACACAATTACAGAATGGAGACGGAAGGTCTAGAGAGAGGCAAAACCTTGAGTCAAATTCCAGAGGGAGGAAGAATGAGAAGAGATACAAAGACATGAGTGTTAGGTACTTTCTGAGGTTGAATTTTTTTTTAAATCAAATGTCCAGAGCTTCTTGTGTTTTTCCTCACGGGGGGATCAGATATGAGTTACATTTTGTAAGAAGCAAGTAGATTAGAGGAACTCAGGAGAGTCTGAAAAAATTCTCATCAGCCCGATCTTTAGAGTTTCTGGGGAATGTTCCTTTTCTTTTCTTTTTTTTTTTTTAAATTTTTTTTCAACGTTTATTTATTTTTGGGACAGAGAGAGACAGAGCATGAACGGGGGAGGGGCAGAGAGAGAGGGAGACACAGAATCGGAAACAGGCTCCAGGCTCTGAGCCATCAGCCCAGAGCCCGACGCGGGGCTCGAACTCCCGGACCGCGAGATCGTGACCTGGCTGAAGTCGGACGCTTAACCGACTGCGCCACCCAGGCGCCCCGGAATGTTCCTTTTCTACTGTATCTCACAACCCCAAAGAGACCCAAACTGGAATCTGGCCAGATTCCTGGGAATTGTCACATTTTGATTAGCATAGTCGAATCCTACTTCGGCTCTTTTAGCTTAGATGGTGGTCCTAGACTCCCTCTCTAGGGCACGTGAAACTTTGCAAAGAAATGCTTCTAGATGTCTAAAAGTTCTTATTAAATCAGCAACTGGCTAATGATATGGTGTGGAAAGAAACCATCTTGATTTATTATTGATTTCTGCCCCGTTTCTTTAGTCATGGCAGGAACATGGAGGTGCACTCAGCAATTTAAATGTTCCCAAAAGAGCTTGAAAATGTATGAAGAGTTTTATTTCAAAAAAGGGGCTCACACATTTTTCCCCTGTATTTCGGTTTCCATTTATCGATGCCTTGATCCCTGTGTAATGATGAACAAATAAGAAAAAGATGGAAAGCCAAAACAGTATACACAACAACCCCAAACCATAATAGTGTAACAGTAAATCCCTCTTTCAACATGTGAAGTCCTATGTACAACTTTCCTAATAAAGGAAACCAAGAAGTCATTTTAAAACCATGCCCATACAAAGATTTATAAACCATAGACTTATTTCTTTCCATCTTTTCTGAGGTTTCTCTGTGACTAATCTGAATTTCAATTTCCTGGTGTGTGTAAAATTAGGATATTAGACTTAGTTTTGCCTACTCCATGACAGACAGAACACTAATCACTCATAGAATCCTTTGCAACGTAATATACCAGGCAGTCACTACCAATCAATTAGATATTGCATATGAGTTGAAATCTATGCACTGCCATGGAATTAGATCTTTAAGTCTTCTTATAGTCCATGTCTGAAATCTATAATTCAAAAGTATGCCTACACAAAGGAATAGTCCCAAGTACAGATGCACACACATCCAAATTTTCAACTTAATAACTTTCATAGATACAAATGAAGAGCAAAAATGCATCAATTTCATTGAGAACCCTACAGCGTTACTTTGACCTTGTAAGGACACCCCCAACTTCTTTGGACCTAACCTGCTTATAAAGGGAGAGCCCTATATATACCACACCTTTCCCTTCCATTTTCCTCCCCGTATCTTTAATTCTTCCTGAAGTGATGGAAACATTTAGAATAGCCTTGTCCACTAGGCCCCTCCCTTCTCTGCATTCTGGAGAGTAGTGTCTCCTCCACAACCTGCTCTCCCATCAAAATCTCTCCAGGGAAAGACCTAATAAAGTCAGCCAAACTGAGGTATAGATAAAGGCGACAAAGTGATCTTCTCCGTTAAACTACTTGTACTTTATTAGGTACGATATTCCAAGCCAAAGGAATGCATTTCCAGTTGTAAAATTGTTTTGTTTTTTAATTGGGAAGTGTTAGAAAGTTACTTGGGAGAAGAAGCAAGGAAAGGGGTCTTCTCAGTCCCTGTAAATTATCTCCTAAAGAGGATGACTAGTCTTCCTTTTCAATTGCCAGTTTTACTTCCACCTACATTTGTTCTTGAAAACACTGGAGCATCTTTCCTGAAGACACTGCTTATTAACCACCTGAATAAGAAAGCCATGGGTGTTTAGTAAATATGCAGATAATTGAGCTCTACCCCTGACCTAAATCAGGATCTTTTGGGGTGGGTCCAAGAAATGGGCAATCATCAAGTTCCCCTATCCTACCAGGGGAATTCCCATGCACAAATGAATTTGAGGACAACTATTTCAAAACAAAGGCGCAGCAAATCTGGCTACATCAACATTTACTTTTCCTGTTTTATTGCGATTTCTCAGCAAGATCATAAACTGCCTGACAGCAAAGATTATATCCCATACTTTTAAGAATTCTCCAAAACTGTTCTTGACTCATATTTTTAATGATTTTATATTTTGAACAGTGCTTTCCCAATTAATACCATAAAATAAATAGCATTATCTCACTAGAGACCATGAGAATTCGTTGATATGGGCATGAATCAGATATTCAAATTATGTATGAAACAAGCAGGCATCAAAAAAAAACCACAGTAATTCATTGTCCTTTGTCCATTTTGTGAAGTTTTCTTCAAATGTTTTCATGGGAGAGCCAAATGCACAGTACGTGTGAATTGTCAAACATAGCATGGTCTTTGGTGCATTACTGTGATTTCATTATATATTGGAGCCAAAATTTTTCTCTCCAATATTGGAAATCATGATCTCACATATAGATGTTTACTTTCCACACAATTTCATGAGTACATCCACTTAGTTAAGTAAATTTAAGCAGTATTTACTTTGCCCTATGAAGTTCAAAGAAATGTACTTAATATACTTAAGCTTACTTATTTTTTTCAGAAGCTTTATTTTTCTACATTGGTAAAATAATGATATCCCTTTGTAGAACTGGCAGGGAAGTTAAGGTATAGGGACTGTTAAGGTTTTAGAACAGGAACGCAGACATATTTGTGTTTTTAGATCATCTGGGGAAAAAAAAGAAATGCAATCAATGAACTCATAAAAGAGCAAGATTAAAAATGATTTGCCTTTTTTTGTGTGTGTGTAAAAGCACTTGGTGGAAAGTTTATTGTTCTCCTGTGTGAATGATTCTCTTTGAAACTGAAGACTTTGGCCCTTGCTTCTTTTTTTTTCTTTTTTAAAGTTAAAAAAAAAAACCCCTAAAATGACTTAAATAATTATCCCAGATGCTTTAACGATCAGGCAACACTTTCCACTTGCCCTAGGAGTGCGTATTTCTTGGAGAGGGAAACACTATTTTAAGGCTAACACAGGAAGCCACACTCAGGATTCATAGTGTGGTTTGTAGCCCTGCTTTCTTTATGTGGGTGATGACCGAAGAAAAACTCCCAATCCCAAGGCACTGAGATGAAGCAGTTCCAAGTACTGATGAGGTGGATGGGAGATCAACTGGGTCATTGGTCTGTATAGACCAGGGGCCAGTAAATTCTCTGTGAAGAGCCAGATGGAACTATGTTGGGCTTTGTGGGCCATAGTCTCTGTTGCAACTAGTCAACCCTGCTGTTGTGTGAAAACAGCCATAGACAATAGATAAAAGAATGAACAAGCTGTGTCTTGATAAAATATTATTTACAGGCAATCCACAGACTGAAGTTTGCCAACCATCAGCACGACTATGAAACCTTCTTGTGGAGTGAGAAAGGACTTGAGCACTGGTAAACCTGTGTTTGGAAGTTCAAGGTAGTCTAGGATTGACCCCTCTGTATTAGTTATTTTGTAAAAGGTGACAGAAAGGTTCTATATACAGGACTGCAGAATGACTTGTTCAGTCATTTTTTCATAGTGTCAAGTTTGCTGAGAGGACATCTAAGACAGAAAAGAAGGCTAAAGTATTGTCCAATGAGTGTCTAAAAATGGTAGTCAAGGGGTGCCTGAGTGGCTCAGACATTTGAGTGTCGGACTCTTGATTTCAGCTCAGGTCTTGATCCCAGGGTCATGGGATTGAGGCCTGCTTTGGGCTCCATGCTGATTGTGAAGCTGCTTAAGATTCTCTTTCTCTCTCCCTCTGCCTCTCTCCCCCACTCTCTCTCTCAAATAAAATTAAAAAAAAGTTTTTTAAATGATAGTCAATACCATGTGAAAGACTGAGCATGTGAAGTTAGTCACTAAGAGTGCAGTTTCTGGAAACAAACAGACCTAAGTTTTACATCCTGTTTCTAGTATCTACTAGCTGGATGATCTTGAACATATTGTTTAACCCCTGAGCCTCAGTTTTCTCATTGGTAAAATGGGAATAAGGATACCTTAACTTGCAGGATTTCTGAAAGGAATTAAAAGTATATCGAACCTTTAACACAACAAAATTGCGCAGCAAATGGAAACCACTGTAATAAATGAGGTTATAAGCAAGAAATTTTCACTGAGAGCAACTAGAAATTAAAATATGATTAAAGTCCTAGGTGAGTGAAGAACAAAGCAGTAAATTGAGCATTGTATTTCCTTTCTAGAAATCTGTTTTCTAGATTCATACATTTTTCATTCAGCAAATGCTTTTCAATACTTATTATATTCCTGGCATTGTGCTAGTTTGGGCTTACAAACATGAGCAAAGCTTTCTCACTTCTAACATCAGAGAGTTGAAGAGGTTTTGGTAGCTGTAACATGTTAGCAAGCCATTTTCTTTGAGCTGTAAATCCACCCTTCTGTGTTCTGTTAGTGATCCTAGGAGAGACACTCAGGAAACCACCTGTCTCTAACAGTTGCTTCCTCTTAGGCTCTGACAATGCGTGTGCTAGAGGGAGACTGGAAGGCTACAGGAAGGAGAAGGGATATATGCTTTTTTTCCTGTTTGCTTCATGTCATATCAGCATCACCACCATAAGGCTTATTCACCCACGTGACAGCAATTCATCTGCCATGTTCCCACACTCCTAGATCCAACTTCATCAATGCCCCTCCAAGATATTAGCAGACGTTTGAGTCAACCTCACAAGCCCCTCCTTCCACTTGCCATAGGGATAGTAGCTCCTTCCTGTAGTTACTATTGCAGGGTTGTCTCAATTTCCCTCCTTTTGCCTTTTCAGTTTTCCATCCCCCATGTAACAATTCTTCATATTAGATTCATTCTGTTATAATCATTGGTATGGTTTCTGTCTCCTGAATGGACTCCGGCTGTGTATGGTGGTTAAAGTCTAGCTCACAAAGTTCTATTAACAGTTTCACAAATTGTGCATTACATCTAGGGAATAGGCTCAATAAACATACTTCCATGAGTAAAAAGTCTCAAGCAAGGAAGCAAACTGTTTTAAACACAACACTGTAAAAATAAAAATCCAGTTGAAAGACAAATACAAACAGAATAAAAAGGCAATCCATGGCATGGGAGAAAATCTGTAAAAATCCTATAGCTGCTAAGGGATTAATATCCAGAATATATAAAGAACTCTTACCATTCAAGACCAACAACAGCAAACAAACTGATTAGAAAACGGACAAAGGATTTAAATAGACATTTCTCCAGAGAAGATATGTAAATGGCTCATAAGTGCATGAAAAGATGCTCAGCATCACTAATGATTAGGAAAATGCAAATCAAAACCATAACGAGAAAACTTCTTCATCTCTAATTGGATCGCTACTATCCAAGAGTAGAAACTAACAAGTGTTGGTGAGAGTGTGGAGCAATTTGAATTCTTATGCATTGTTGGTGGGAATGTAGAGTAGCACAGCTCCTCTGAAAAACAGTATATAGGTGTCTCAAAAAAGGTGAAAATAGAATTACCATATGATCTAGCAATTCCACTTATGGGTATACACCCCAAAGAATTGAAAGCAGAGACTCAAACAAATATTGGTACACTCAAGTTTTTTGCAACATTATTCACAATAGCCAAAAGGTGGAAACAATTCAAGTGTCCATCAACAGATGAATGGATAGATAAAATATGTTCTATATGTACAGTGGAATATCATTCAGTCATAAAAGGAAGGAACTTTTGACACATACTATGACATGGATGAACCTTGAGGATGTTATGCTAAGTGAAATAAGGCAAAAAGACAAATACTATATGATTTCATTTAAATGAGGTATTTAGAGAATTTAAATTTACAGAGATAGAAAGTAGAATAGTGATTCTCAGGGGTGGATATTTATCAACAACTTGTTGTTGCTCTCAACAGCAATAGATTTCCTGTTTTCTTCAGTCTGATTCACAGGAAACAGAGTATATGGAATTGAAAGGAATTAGA
>NW_024412428.1:20158648-20199163 GCF_014898765.1 Herpailurus yagouaroundi | reverse complement strand
TTTCTTTCTTTCTTTCTTTCTTTCTTTCTTTCTTTCTTTCTTTCTTTCTGGTATAGGTTTTCTAGAAACCAATCACAGGTTTCACAGCTGGCAGGGCACCTTTCCTGGCTGCTCCTCTCACACAATAGGGCCCCCAAAGTACTTCTATATTTAAAAGCCACCCTGGGTCATTAGTAAGTTATATTGTTGGAAAACGTCAATGTTCTTTTCCTTGTTGATGGAGGCCTCTCTATCAGAGAGGAAAACAGATTTGGAAAGGGCCACGTCTAGAGATAATGAGCCTCACAATTAAAAAATAGTAGAAAGACGGTTTTAGTGCTGCTAAGGATGGAAAGACTCACAAGAGATGCAGAGCGGCCTCTTGTGACAGTCCTTCCTCAGGTCTCCACCTCCACCCTTCGGAGGGGTTGTTTGCTTCCCTATTATAAAGCAGAAGAGGCTGGTGCAAGAGGCTAGCAAGTGTTTTGAAGGACAAATGGAGGGGAGAGAGAGAGAGAGACAGAGGCAGAGACAGAGACAGAGACAGAGAAAAAGAAGTAACAGTAGAAAGAAGAGAAAAGAGTAAGGGGGAAGGAGCTATTGAGAGATGCTGACTGTGTCTCCCTCATGAGGCTGTGGAAGTCTCTTTCATTTCTTTGGGCTGGTTCTTCTAAAAGCTTTTCTTAAAAGGAATTAGCAACAAAAAAATGGGGGAGAAGGTGCTAGTTGGGCTTCTAGCCCAGCACTCAGATACAAACGAGCTGTTCTTTACTCATAGGAACTTCAAATTCAATTAATCTTCATTGGTCACCACTCTTCTTGACTTCTCCCCTGATCCACCATTCTGGGTTTGTTGACAGACATCCAAAATGACCACAGTTCCCTTTTGTTTTGGCTACATGGCACTTTAGAATCTCCCCCCTTGCCAAGCATCCACAGAACTGTACTTTCTAAGTTTAAGAGCTCACGCCTTCAGGCCAGGTCTGTTTCTTCTGCCATGCAATTTGACATTCCTGTTTTGCAAGAAACTTCTATTTTCTTCTAAACCTCCATCTTCCCGGCTGGGGAGCTGGGAGGTAGAACATGGATATATTTCTCTTTCTAGATGTGATTATAAAACGGGAATTTTTATGCCTTTTGCAGGCATATCTTCAGCTCTGAAAATAGGCACCACACTGTCAGCAAAAGTGCAGGCACTCCTTGGGCAACTTCCAGAACTGTTCACTTGTTGGGAAGGGGCACCCGGAAAAAAGCGAAGCACTCTGGCCCAGACAGTGATTCACACCTACAAGTAGCAACTCAACCATGTCTTTAAAAACAATTCTAGACCTGGCACCTAAAATATGATAAGTTGATGAAATAAATTATAGCTGACTTTGTTCCTAAGTAAAGTCTTTGCTCATTACCAAGAAGGACCTTTTTTTTCTTTTTTCTATTGAAGTATATTGACATACAGTGTTATATTAGTTTCAGATGTAAAATATAATGATTTAAAACTTCTCTGCATTACTATATGCTCATTAATATAAGTATACTCTTAATTCCCTTTATCTATTTCACCCAGCCCCCTACTCACCTCCCTTCTGGCAAACTTTAGTTTCTTCTCTGTATTTAAGAGTATTTTTTTGGTTGTCTCTTTTTGTTTTTTCCTTTGTTCATTCATTTGTTTTGTTTCTTAAATTCCACATATGAGTGAAATCATATGATATTTGTCTTTCTCCGACTGGCTTATTTCACTTAACATTATATCCTCTAGATCTATCAGTGTTGCAAATGGCAAGATCTCATTCTTTTTTATGGCTAATATTCCCCCATATATACGTATAACATCTTTAGTCATTCATCTATGGATAGACACTTGAGTTGCGTTCATATCTTGGCTATTGTAAATAATGCTGCAATAAATATAGGGGTGCATATATCTTTTCAAATTAGTGTTTTCATTTTCTTTGGGCAAATACCCAGTAGCGAAATTACTGGGTTGTATGATAATTCTATTTTTATTTTTGAGCAACCTCCATAATGTTTTCCACAGCGACTGCACCAATTTACATTCCCACCAACAGTTCATGAGGACTCCCCTTTATCCACATCCTTGCCAACTCTTGTTCTTTCTTGTGTTTTTGATTTTAGCCATTCTGACAGGTGTAAGGTGACATCTCATTGTGGTTTTGATGTGCATTTCCCTGATGATGAGTGATGTTGAGCATCTTTTCATGTGTCTGTTGACCATTTGTATGTCTTCTCTGGAAGAATATCTATTCAGGTCCTCTGCCCATTTTTGAATAGGGTTTTGTTTGTTTTGGTTTTCTTCTTCTTCTTTTTTTTTTTTTTTTTTTTTTTTTTGGTGTTGACTTGTAAAAGTCTTCTAAATATTTTGGATATTAACCCTTTATCAGATATATCATTTCATATATCTTCTATTCAGGAGGTTGGTTGCCTTTTTGGCTTTTTAAAAAAAAATTTTTTTAACGTTTATTCATTTAAAAATATTTTTAAATATTTTTAATGTTTATTTATTTTTGAAAGAGACAGAGAGAGAGAGAGAGAGAGAGAGAGAGAGGCAGAGTGAGCAAGGGACGTGCAAAGAGAGAAGGAGACACAGAATCTAAAGAAGGCTCCAAGTTCTGAGCTGTCAGCACAGATCTTGATGCAGGGCTCGAACCCACAAACCGTGAGATCATGACCTGAGCCAAAGTTGAATGCTTAACCCACTGAGCCACCCAGACGCCCCAGTGTTTTTGGTTTTTTGGTGGTTTTCTTCACTGTGCTAAAGCGTTTTTTTGTTGTTGTTTTTTTTAATGTAGTCCCAACAGTTGAATTTTGCTTTTGTTTCCCTTGCCTGAGGGGACATACCTAGAAAAATGTTTCTAAGGTCAATGTCCAAGAAATTACTGCCTGTATTTCCTTCTAGGAGGTTTATCATTTTAGGTCTCACATTTAGGCTTTAAATTTATTTTGAATTTATTTTTGTACATGGTATACGAAAATAATCCAGTTTCATTCTTTTGCATGTAGTTGCCCAGTTTTCCCAGTACTATTTGTTGAAGAGACTGTCTTTTCCCCCTTGTATATTCTTTCCTCCTTTGTCATAGATTAATTGGCCATACAAGCGTGGGCTTATTCCTGCGCTCTTTATCCTGTTCCATTGATCTATGTGTTTGTTTTTGTGCCAGTACCATAGGGCTTTGATTGCTGCAGCTTTGTAGAATACCTTGAAATCTGGGATTGTGATACCTCTAGCTTTGTTCTTTCTCAATTGCTTTAACTATTTGGGATCTTCTGTGGTTCCATACAAATTTTAGTACCATTTTTAGTTCTGTGAAAAATATTGTTGGTATTTTGATAGGGATTGCATTAAATCTATAGATTGCTTTGGGCAGTATGGACATTTCAACAATATCGGTTCTTCCAATTCATGAACATAGAATATCTTTCCATTTGTTCATGTCACCTTCAATTTCTTTCATCAGTGTTTTATAGTTTACGGAGTACACAGGTCTTTCACCTGCTTGGTTAAGTTTATTCCTGGGTATTTTATTCTTTTTGGTGTAATTTTAAATGGGGGGTCATTTTCTTAATTTATCTTTCTGTTACTTCATTATTATTGTATAGAAATGCAATAAATTTCTGTATATTAATTTTGTATCCTATAAATTTACTGAATTTGTTTATCAGTTCTAGTAGTTTTTTGGTGGAGTCTTTGGGTTTTCATGCCTTCTGCAAATAGCAAAAGCTTTACTTTTCCCTTTTGGATACTTTTCCCAATTTGGGTACCTTTTATTTCTTTTTGTTGTCTGATTGCTGTAGCTAGGACTTCCAGTACTATGTTTAATGAAAGTGGTAAGAGTGGACATCCCTGTCTTGGTCCTGATCTTAGAGGGACCCTTGAGTATGATGTTAGCTGCGGGTTTGTCATATATGGCTTTTATTATGTTGGGGCATGTTATTTCTAAACGTACTTTGCCAAGAATCTTTATCATGAATGGATGTTGTACTTTGTCCACTGCTTTTTCTGTATTAAAATGATCATATGATTTTTATTCTTTCTTTTGTTGATGTGATGTGTCACATTGATGGATTTGTGAATATGGTTCTATCCTTACTTTCCTGGAATAAATCCCACTTGATCATGGGGAATGTTTTCTTCAGTGTATTGCTGGAGACAGTTTGCTAATATTTTGTTGATGATTTTTGCATCTATGTTCATCAGAGATCTTGGCCTACAGTTTCTCTCTCTCTCTCTCTCTCTCTCTCTTTGTAGTGTCTTTATCACTTCTTTGTATCAGGGTAATGCTGCCCTTGTAAAATGAATTTGGAAGCTTTCCTTTCTCCTCTATTTTGTGTGCTAGTTTGAGAAGGATAGGTATTAATTCTTCTTTAAATGTTTGGTAGAATTTACTTGTGAAGACATCTGGCCCTAGAGTTTTGTTTTTGGAGTTTTTTGATTACTGATTCAATTTCATCGGTAGTAATCCATCTGTTCAAATTTTCTTTTTCTTCCTGATTTAGTTTTAGACAGTTATGTTTCTAGGAATTTATCCATTTATTTTATGCTGTCCAATCGATATGTATTTTTCACCATAATTTGGGCTAACACATTTAAGGGGATAAATAAACTTTTCAGTTTCGTGATTTGGAAGCTTATCGTTAACAGTGTCGAAGGAACGTTAAAAATAATCCAAAGTTTGTTTTCAACACTGTGATACACACTGGTCAAAGGGAGAAAGCAATCAATTAACCAAGATTTCTTTCATCCTTATTTTCATCCTTGTATTAGTTACCTGTTGATGAAAACAAATTGCCCAAAACTCAGCAGTTTAAAACACTACACAGTGATTGTGTCACAGTTTCTATGAGTCAAGAATCTGGGTGCCACTCTCTGAAAGCCTTTGGCTCAAGGGCTTTTATGAGGCTTCAGTCAAGCTGTCAGTAGGGCTGTAGTCTCATCTGCAGACTCCAGTGGGGAGGGTCCCATTCCAAATCTATTCACTTGGTTGTTGTCAGGCCTCTGCTCCTCATGGGCAATTGGACTAAGGGCCCCTGTTTCCTACTGGCTATGAGCTGAAGGCCTCCCTCAGTTCCCTGCCATGGGATCCCCCACAGTGCTGACTAAAAACATGACAGCTAGTTTCCTCCAGATTGAGTGCTGAGAGAAAGAAACAGAGACACAGAGAGAATACTCAAGACAGAGCCATTGCCTTTTTCTAACTTAATTTCAGAAGTAACACTCCATTACTTCTGCTGTTTTCTCTTCATTGGAAGTGAGTCACTGAGCCCAATACATTCTCATGGGGAAAAGATTACGCAAGGAGGCTGGGATAATTGGAGACTGAGAGGCTTCCTACCACAGCTCTTATTTCTAATATTATAATGTGTACTCCATGCTGGAGAATGTCTCCTACTAGGGCGCTGAGACTTCTGTAATAATTAGATGCCACAAGCAAATCTGAGCTCCTTTGAAAATGTATTGTATCAGAATTGCTCCACCAACTTGCAAACACATGCTTTTAGATGAGGGTCAGTTTATCCCCATCCCCTCTTTTTCTCCCTCCTCACTTGCCCCCATATACATACCTTCCATTTAAAACCCAATATTTTAACTGGGTTTAGCATTGTGAGGAAGTAAAAACCACCAATCCACCAGACAGAAAACCTGACTGACTTTATCCCAACTAGCTGTGTGGCTTTAGTAAAATCATTTAAGTGTTTCGGGTCTCAGTCCCTCATTGGCTGAAAGGAATAGTTTGAGCCCACTGATCTCTCAGGTGTCTTAAAGCTTTAGAAGTATATGAGATTATGATTCCGTGTGTGACAACTTGGGATGAAATAAAATGCATGACAGAAGTAAAGATCTCAGAGGTCTGCAGTGAAGGTTAAGGGGATGAGATTTAGAGATTTTTATAAAGTACTTTGTACACTGTAAAGTGCTATACCCATGTAAGGGCTTATTATTGTTTAGCTGTTAACATGAAGGGGTCAGGGTAGGACAGACGGTAATGGAAACAGTCTTACTATTCAGCCAGTCAGTTTCAGGTGTTCCCTCCTTTTGGTCCATTTTTTCCCCCAGTGAAGAAACATCAGCATTAGTAAGGGAGTAACAGGGAAAAACTGACCTTTTCCCCTCACACTGAAGTTCAAGATATCTTCCTTGACTTCCACGTATCAAATTCACAGTGTGCTTGCTTGGCACTCAGGAGGGTTCTTTGCCTTACCTGTCTTGCCCCTGACCTCTATTCGTGTTTCTCTGGCCGCCCCCTCCTCAACAAGAGCTTCTCTCCTGGACCCTCTCCTGCAGATTCTCTGTTCCCTCTACCATCCCTTCACTCAGCTTTCTGTTCTTTGGACTCCTTCTCTGTGAGATCTCACTCTCCCTTGGGTAGTGACTCCAATGTGGGTCATTTGTCAGTGTCAGCTCTACCTGGTCCCACAGCAAACTGCTAAATATGAAGGCATTTAATTATCTTTGACTGTAGATTTTATGAACAGAAAAGAACTTTCAGGGTTTGGGCTGATTATAGAAAGCACTATTAGATTTATTAAAGTCATGTTAATAAATGCATTTCCTCCTGAAGCTGTTGAGTGCATCTTATAAATCATATTATTTTATTTAAAAGTCTAGCAAATTTTAGGAATCACAGTTAAGGATCCCTTGAATAATATTTGGTCTCGTTTTATAAGCCAAATTAAATTAAACACCTTTGAATATTTTTAATTAATTTATGAATGTACATACCTTTAAGGACTTGAATTATCCAATGACAAACCTTCCCATGCATTTAAGTGTTTCCTATAAACCTAAGTAAGGACATTTTTTTTTTTGCTCTTTTCATTTTATTTTTTATTTTTTTTCAATATATGAAATTTATTGTCAAATTGGTTTCCATACAGCACCCAGTGCTCATCCCAAAAGTTGCCCTCCTCAATACCCATCACCCACCCTCCCCTCCCTCCCACCCCCATCCACCAGTAAGGACATTTTTTAATGTGATGAAACCTAAGTTCAATAAAATATTCCAATATTGTTTATAAATTTAGCAAATATGTTCATCAGTATAAACTAGGGTATGATGTGATAGTGAATGACCTGCAATCTTGATGACTTGGCACCATGAAAAAAAGTTAACCAGAACATCATTAACAGAAATCTTGACTCAAAAATTCTAGACATAAGTCCAAATGGGATTTCTAACTTGAAGGAGAGCAGAAATCTTTATAGAGCTTTAGAAAGAAGAGATCTGCTATAGTTAAGCCAGTTTCAGGAATCATTAAATCAAGGAGAGTTTTCAGAAGAGAGAAGAATTGCTATTGTGGATTAGCAGCCATGGTTTGAACAATTTGAATTTATCAGAGAGGGTGGAGAGAAACAAGGGGGAAAAAAGTGGTCGGGGCACAGCTATTGGAGACAAGGATGTGTGGGAGTCACAGTGGACAATTCTATCTTTCATGGTCTCCCACAACACAATGCGGGTTTATTTCTCCTTCAAGTGGGACCAGTATGATTCACATAGTCCTCCTTCATCTGATACCAGGCAGGTCACATGCTTTCAAGGTCACCTTTACAAGGAAAGGGGGAGGAAGAAGACATGCCTACTTTGACAGATTCTACCCAGAAGTAAATACCAACTGGGCAGAGGTTTCTTAATACAAAAATATAAATGATAACATAATATAATGATAATATAAAAATAAGATAAATGATAATTTTGATTCTTTAAAATACTTCTACATATCATTTTGTGTCTTCCCAGGGTTTCTGGCCATCCAGGGCCAGGAATTTGGAGGGTTACTTTCTGAGACTGTAGCACAACTGGAAATTTTAGCCAAGGAGCTAACTGTACGGATTCGTGCTTGTCACTGAGGCATTATTTAAAAACAGGCTTGTCATGCTCAAAGCCTACATGGCACATATCCCTGTGGTGCTCATGGAATAGACCAGAACCCGGGTCATAACCTCTCCTGGCCACTGCATCACTTATTTGGACTTTGCATTTCTTCAACTCTGAAGACAAATGTCTTTTTTATCTAATTCGAATTTGAACCTTTGGAACCTGATGGAAATCTGCATTCTTTTCACCAGCATTTATAAGTTTTAAAATATTAAGTGGGGGAGAAAGAATGTGTAGTCATCTTCAAGGTGGACAATAAAGAGGGAACATGCTACCAAGGTGGTTTAAGAATGAAACCCTTCTCCCCAACCCCCAAAACAAACACCAAAAACACACTTTTACACTTAGAGCTTAACCCCCGGCCCCTTATTGTGCTTGAAAAAAAGAAAAAGTATCGGTTGCCTCCCAATCATTACAAAAAGTACTACCCTACCCTTGGAAAGATCCACATCCAAGAAAGGACACTGGATTGAGGATAGCAATAGATCAAAAATGAAAAGGTAAAGTCCTTCCCACGCATGTGTCTCAGACTGGTGAGGGGAGAGACCCGCAGACCAACAAGAACATATGTGATGAGAGCGTGCGGAGGGGAACCCTAAGTCTTCCCAGGCCAGTAGGAAAGGAGACAGTGCCAGGTGAAGAGAGGTGGGGGGGGGGGGCATCCGCCTGGCAATGAACTGGGTAGAGTGGGAGAGAGAGCCAATTGCAGGCAGAAGGACAGTGATGTGAAAAGACACAGAGGTGCGTGAAAATAGGCAAGAGTTCAGCAGTGCTGTGAATTGGCCCGGGAGGGGTGGGTAGAGGTCGAGTTATGAAGGATATCGTATGTCGTAATAAGGAGTCTGGACGTCATCCCAAAGGTGACTGGGAGGCACTAACAGATGTTAAGTAGAGAAATAACATGATTGAATTTTCATTTAAGAGGAATCAGTCTAGTGTTAAATGCTGGGGAGGGGATGCTGGCTAAAGACAGGGGGACAAATCAGAAAGCTGCTGCAGTTGTCTGTGCAAGATGGGGTGAAGGCCTGCGTCAGAAATTATGCATGTACGGATGGAAGAAGAGAACGCATAATGCTTTTAGAAGAGGAATATCAAAAGAAAAGCAATTCTTTGGCTGAAGCAAGAATTTTCAGAGTCAGAAGTTAGGGGATTATACAAGTGCTGTAAACAGCAAAATGCGAAACAGAACTCTCCGAAAATTCTGTAATTCCCAGCAAACAGAATTCAGCCTCTGTAGTGAAATGCTCAGCTCCCCAAATCGCCCTGCCTGCCCCATTCCCTTTGACCTGCCTTTCATCAGTCATAGCTCCCTGTTCTGCCCTGCAGTCTCCCCAGTGACCTGGCCCACAGCCCATCTTCCTTTTGGAATCGGCTCAGACGCTGACTTGCTCTCTGACAAAGAGCCAATTCTATCATCCCTCCAGATCCCAGGTTCCACATCCATATACTGCACACCTACTGATACTGCGTCCCAGGGTTGCTGTGAAAGCTCCTGATAAATATCTGTAAAGCACCATACAAATGTGAGGTATTGCTATTGATGAAAGCAAAGTAAGAAAGGATATTAGGGAGGAATTCAGGAGGAGAGGGAGAAGTGTGGGTGGAGACATTTCTGGAGCTGTTCATTATGCACAGTTGTCGCAGAAGAATTAAGTACAGCCATGCTCATAGTCCCGCAGTGAGATTAATGCACCACAGAGTAGAGTGTGCTGGCAAGCATGTGGGCTTTGGACTTGGCCAGGTTCGGGTTTGAATCCTAGCTTAACCATTCTGTGACTCTGTGGCCTTGAGCAAGTGACCTAACCTCTCTGACCCCCCATTCCTTTAACTGTGGTATAAAGAAATAACTCCTCCCTTCCTTTCAGTGTTTTGAGGGTTTTGTTTTGTTTTGTTTTGTTTTGTTTTGTTTTAAGAATTAAATGAGTTACGAGGAGAAAGCAGGCAAAAAACTCTTTGATCTTGGCCACAGAAACTTCTTACTCAACACGTCTCCGGAGGCAAGGGAAACAAAGCAAAAATGAACTACTGGGACCCCATCAAAATAAAAAGCTTCTGCACAGCGAAGGAAACAATCAGCAAAGCTAGAAGGCAACTGACAAATGGGAGAAGATATTTGCAAATGACATATCAGATAAAGGGTTAGTATCCAAAATCTACAAAGAACTTATCAAACTCAACACCCAAAAAAACAAATAATCCAGTGAAGAAATGGGCAAAAGACATGAATAGACACTTCTCCAAAGAAGACATCCAGATGGCCAACCAACACATGAAAAACTGCTCGACATCACTCATCATCAGGGAAATACAAATCAAAAACAAAATGAGATACCACCTTACCCCTGTCAGAATGCCTAACATTAACAACGCAGGCAACAACAGATGTTGGCGACGGTGCGGAGAGAAGATCTCTTTTGCATTGTTGGTGGGAATGCAAGCTGGTGCAGCCACTCTGGAAAACAGTATGGAGGTTCCTCAAAAAGCTAAAAATACCACCCTACGACCCAGCAATTGCACTACTAGGTATTTAGCCAAGGGATACAGGTATGCTGTTTCGAAAGGACACATGCACCCCAATGTTTATAACAGCACTATCAACAATAGCCAAAGTATGGAAAGAGCCCAAATGTCCATCGATGGATGAATGGGTAAAGAAGATGTGGTATATATATACAATGGAGTATTACTCGGCAATCAAAAAGAATGAAATCTTGCCATTTGCAACTACGTGGATGGAACTGGAGGGTACTATGCTAAGGGAAATTAGTCAGAGAAAGACAGATATCATATGACTTCACTCATATGAGGACTTTAAGAGACAAAACAGATGAACATAAGAGAAGGGAAACAAAAATATAAAAACAGAAAGGGGGACAAAACAGAAGAGACTCATAAATATGGAGAACAAACAGAGGGTTTCTGGAGGGGTTGTGGGAGGGGGGATGGGCTAAGTGGGTGAGGGGCATTAAGGAATCTACTCCTGAAATCACTGTTGCACTATATGCTAACTAATGTGGATGTAAATTAAAAAAAATAAAATTAATAAAAAAATTTATAAAAAGAATTAAATGAGTTAACACTTGGCAGTTAGATAGTATATAGAAGGGGTTCAACAACATTGATTTCCTTCTTCCACTCCTAATTTCTTTCTCCGTGAAAAGTAATATAGTTCGTGCAGGAGCTCAGCTTCTCTGAGAGCTGCTTTCAAAAAGGAAAATATGCTGGCCTGAATTTTAATCCTCTCCCTGCTATTGCCAGGAGTGGTTAGCTATCAACCAGCGAGATCTCCAGATGGCCCAACGGTCCAGATTATTCAGAAACATGTGAACTGCTGATAAGAACACAGCGAGTCAAAAGAATAAGGGGCTGGAGCAAGTCAAGCATCTTTTAAGTGAAACTTTATATATGGGTATGAAAACCCATAATCTCAGTAATTTCTGGCACAGTGATTGTCCATAAGCATTTGTTCATTGTTCAATAGAAGGTCTGACAAATTTAGCCCAAGGGGAGGACTTTGGTCAAATGTCTTGAGTCCTCAGGACATCAGACGGTCTGCCAAATGTGGATGGAGATATAATAATTCTTTGTAAAGTTTGTGCCTTCACTAATTAAGAATACTGAAAGATTGGGTTTATTAAATGGATCGTGCTCCGGAGTTCTGGAATGAAGAGCATTTTTCCACTCAAAACTAAGAATGGGGGGTTAATAGGAAATGAGAATTAGCTTTTGTTTCTCTTACTTGAATCGCTCTGCATTCTTCACATTAATGTTTCTTTTTTTTTTATTTTATTTTTTTTTTTAATTTTTTTTTTCAACGTTTATTTATTTTTGGGACAGAGAGAGACAGAGCATGAACGGGGGAGGGGCAGAGAGAGACGGAGACACAGAATCGGAAACAGGCTCCAGGCTCTGAGCCGTCAGCCCAGAGCCCGACGCGGGGCTCGAACTCACGGACCGCGAGATCGCGACCTGGCTGAAGCCGGACGCTTAACCGACTGCGCCACCCAGGCGCCCCTTCACATTAATGTTTCAACGTGGAGGACTGCGTGCAGAGAAGGGAAAGAAAAAAAGGAAGGAAAGCAGGGGAGATAAGGGGCAGGACTGGGAGGAGTCACCTTCTTCACAGATCAGTTCCCAACTTGGTCCTCTTCTGGCAACAAAGTGCCTCCTCGGGCACTGGAGGAGGAGGGAGGAAGACAAAGGAGGGGAAAGAAGAAAAGGGAAGAAGGAGATAGAAAAAAAGAAGAGGAAGAATCTGGAAGGAGGAAAAAGAAATGTAGAAGACTTCAGGAAGAACACATGTCACAGAGATGCTAGACTCCAAGTTAAGCTTTGTCAATCTGACAAATGAGCTGAGCCCCTACTGAGTGTCAGGCACCGTGCTGGGAGTCTGGCAATACGGAGCTGGGGACGCATGGTTGCAGCTGTGAGACACTTGCAGGAAAGCATCAAGGCTGGAAACAACTCAAGTGAAGGCCAAGAAAACTTGGCCTTGCATTGATTATTAGGAGGCACAGAAGAGGGCAAGCAAGCGCTTTTTCTCCAAGCACTCTTGCTGGTGAATTCCCTTTCATCGAATGGGGTTTCTATTGACATCAACTTCTGGACTTTTTCAAAAGATTTCTTAAACACACTGTTTGGTAGAGAGGCCGGGAGAGAAGGGGACGTGTGTGACTTCGCATCTCAGCACATTTCATTCCCCTATCCAAACAGATGTTGTTTGGCCAGAGCAGCACAGAGTAAAACATGACTACTGGATTTGGCATGAAATGGACCCCTTAACCTAGGTTGACTGAGTCATTTGCAAGGAACAGGACTGCATTACCTTTGGATACTGTCTAAAGAAGGACAGCGTCAGCCGAATTGCTCATCACCTGTCACGTTCATCATCACACTCACTACAGCTGTGTGGCTGTGCTGGGCTCGTGGTGGACCTCAACACACAAAACTCCCAAGATGAGCCCGACACAGCTGCTCCAAGAGTGTCAGCCTTAGGACTCAAATAATGAGAATAAAAGGTCTCCTTGCTCCTCCTCCTCCTGCACCACTTACCAAACTTCAGGAATCTCTCTTTCCCTTCTCCCTCTTTGCTCTTACCATTCCCCCTGTTCAGCACCTCCTCTTGATGCTGGTGACAGACTTAGAGGTTCCCACACTCCTTAGGCCTCAGGCGCTGGGTCTCTAACTGTTCATGAGAAATCCCTGGAAAGCTAATTAAAAACTCAGGCAGTCAGGCCCCACCACTTATGATTCTAATTAAATAAGTTTGGCATAGGGCCTGAGAATCAACATGTCTAACATTCCCCCCAACCCCAGGTGATGCTGAGACAGGTGGCAGATAGACAAGACACCGGGAACCCTGGGAACACCCGGGGCCTGCCGGAGTGCACTGTTCAGGAGAGAGATGGGTGGACACCTCACACAGGCCACTCGGGTTCCCTCCAGCCTGTTGGACCTCTTTGCATTGGCTCTTCTTCCTGGGCTCACCTCTGACGTTGATGGTCCCACAGCTCTAGTCTCAGTTCATTTGGCTTATTCTAGACATTCTTCCTCATTGCCCTCCTCCACTCCTATGCCTGGAAGCATCTTGCAGATTGAAGACCGGAATGTTTCTTTCTAGCCCAGATCTCACTTCAAAGCTCCAGGTATATTTTCAGGTGGTTGGCCCACAAGTACCTCGGGTGTCACATGCTCAGAACGTAATCCGCGGGTTTTGATTCTAGGTGAGATGAATGTTGCCTTGCAACCTCCAGTGTGTTCCTGGGGTAAGTTGAAACTGTTCCCACTACACGAAGGGCAAGGAGAGGCTGAAGAAGAAGGAAGAACACCCCAGATGGTTAATAAGCAAGGGAACTCACACAGGAGGCTTTTGTTGGGCTGCTGCAAGACTAGTGGATCGCGGCACCTGCCAGCCAGAATCTCAAAAGTTTATGCAGAGGCCTAAGGGGGCTCAGCCCTGTCCAGATGATCTCAACACACATTTCTCTCTCAAGGCTGCATCCCTGAAGTGGCTCCTGGTGCCACTTAAGGTGAACCAACAGCCCCATCCTCTTAACGACCTCCTCCAGCAATGGATAAACACACTCCATCCGCCCTGTCTTTCTCACTGAATGCAGCTCCAAACCCTGGACCAGCCATTGGAGGACTCTGAAAAGCAGCAGGTGGACTGGGAAAGAAGACCAGAATTCAGAGTGCCACTGAACTGGTGGTGGTGAGTTCCCCATTTGTACTTCTGTGTCCCCCCAGCCTGGATGCAAGACAGCCTGAAACCCAGAAGTGGGGACCAGGATGCACCCAGAGAGCTCCAGGGACACCCTTGGCCTTGGCTCAAAGAGCAGAAAAATGGCTCCTGAGAGAAAATCTCCCGTTTTTCTTCTTGCTGTTCTAGCACCCAGCCCAGCCTCACGCCATCCCTCCCGAGTGGCAGCAGTGAGATGGGGGGCAAATGCTTTCTGCCATTCACTTTTCCTAATGGTGCTTTTTGAAGGACAAGCATTGATTGTGACAAAAATCTTATATATCCTTTATATTTCTTCAAATATTTACCATTTTTAATGTTCTTCATTTCTTCCTGTAGCTCTGAATTTCCATCTGGTATTATTTTCTTTAGCCTGAAGAACATCTTTGAGAATTTCTTGTAGTGTGGGGTCTGCTGGCAAAAAATTCTTTCAGCTTTTGTTTATCTAAAAATGTCTTTATTTCATTTGCATTTAAGAAAAATATTTTTGCTATGTATAGAATGTCAAGTTGGCAATGTTTTGCTTTCATCGCTTTAAAAAGATGTAGCTCTATATCTTCTAGCCCCATTTTTTTCCTAAAGGGAAGTTAGGCATCATAAATATAATTATTCTTCCTTTTATAATGTTTCTTTATTTTGATGCTTTGAAGATTTACTCTCACTCTTTGGTTTTTAGCAGTTTGACTATGACGTGGTTAGGCATGGTTTTATTAGCTTTAACTGTTTAGGGCTTGCTGTGCTTCATGGATGTCTGGGTTGCTGTTTTAATTTCTGGGTTGCTGGTTTTTTGTTTTTTTTTTTTCGTTTTTTTTAATTTTAACGTTTATTTATTTTTGAGACAGAGAGAGACAGAGCATGAACAGGGGAGGAGCAGAGAGAGAGGGAGACACAGAATCTACAACAGGCTCCAGGCTCTGAGCGGTCAGCACAGAGCCCGACGCGGGGCTCAAACTCATGGACCGTGAGATCATGACCTGAGCCGAAGTCGGATGCTTAACCGACCGAGCCACCCAGGAGCCCCTGGGTTGCTGTTCTCCAACCAGTATAGTTGCCATTTTTTTCCTGCCCCATTTCCTTTGTCATCTCCTTCTTACATATGTGTTAAACTTCTGGAGACAGTCCTACAGCTCAATGAAGCTCTGCTCGTTTAAAAAAGTCTCTTTCTCTCTGTCCTTCAGCTTCGATGATCTCTACTGACCTGACCTGTCTTCGTGATCAATAAGCCTTTCTTTTGTTGTGTTTAATATATTGTCAATGCTAGGAAATGAATTTTTTTTCAGATACTGTGTTTTCCAGTTCTAGGATTTAAATTTGATTCCTTTTTCCATTTACACATCACTGCTGACAATTTCTCATGTCGTCACTCATTATAACCATGCTTTCCTGAAATTAATTAACGTATTTACCATAATTATGTTACAACTCTTGCCTGTTAATTTCAACATTTAGTTATTCTTTGGGTCTCCTTTTTTCTTTTTTTTTTTTTTTTTTTCGAATGAGAGAGAACACAGGCCCTTGCACAAGTGGAAGAGGGCCAGAAAGATAAGTAGAGATAGAATCTCAAGCAAGCTTCATACCCAACATAAAGCCCCATCAGGGCTCAATCTCATGACTGTGAGATAAGACCTGAGCCAAAGTCAAGAGTCAGACACTTAACCGACTGAGCCACCCAGGCGCCCCTCCGTAGGTCTCTTTTTATGATTGACTTTTCTCTTGACTATGTCACATTTCCCTGTATCTTTGCATAACTAGTAAAGTTTTGTTTTACAGTAGGTGCAGTGAATGGCACTTTGTAGGGACTCTGGATTCATGTTTCTCTGAAAAATATTGACTTTTGTTTTGGAAGGCAGTTAAATTACTGGCCGTGACCTTCTTTTAGGAAGGCTTGGTTTTAGGCTTTGTTAGGGTCGTTCTGTTTCAGTTTTGCAACTATCTTAGGGTGAATCCTTTGACCTTAAGGCCTAAGGCATAGCTTCCAGGTTTTAGTTTTAAAATCTGGAGGCATTTTTCACATCTATTTAACTGGCAGGACTTGAATTCCAAGCTGTATCTGTGACGGGCACCTCCGTAATCTCTACTCAGCTCTCAGATGTTGTGCCTCCCTGGGCACCTCTGAGTCTCATCCCACCCATGTGTAGTCCAGGAGCACCCAGTGATTCAAATGGAGTTTCTACATTGATTTGGGGGCCATCCTATGTGGCTTCTTCCTTTTGGGAATTCTATCCTCTCCAGCAGTCCCAGACTCCATCTTCTGTTTCCGAAGTACTCGGAGACTGCTTTCTGCCTCCTGGCTGCCACACTCTGATGGGCCTGGGTGTACCCTTAGAGGAAACACCGTACAAGTGCACATCTCACTCTGGAAGGACCAAATCCTCGCCAGTTTCTGCCAGCTTTTGTTCTTCTCCCAGTTGTTTGTTTGCTTTTTACCCCAGAGTCTGTAATTGTTGTTGGCCGGAGAGTGTCTAAATGTTCCATTCTGCCATTACTCTTTTTCATACTTTTCATCTGTTTTCCCTCTGTGTTATGGTCTGGATAATTTCATCACATATATCTTTCCATGCATTAAATTTCTCTCTGGCTTTGTTTCAGTGACTATTTAATCTGTGGGTTGAGTTTTTAATTTCAATGACTGTGTTTTTCATTTATAGAAATTCTATCTTTTTGAAATCAGCCTTTTTTGCCCCCCAAGGGCCTTGTTCTTTCTTATGTTTTTAATTCCTTTTTAAGTTCCTCATCATTTCAACTATACTTATTTTATAACCTCTATCTGGGAGTTGTATTATCTGCACATCATGGGTGGGGGGATCAAATCAAGTTACCTATTTGGTTAGTTGATTTCTATTCATGATGGTTTGCATCATTGTGTACTTGAGTTTTTGACTCAAATTTGGATTTTGAATTTATGTTCAGCTGAGTTTTATCTGTGGAAACAATCCTTGGTGAAGGGTATATCCATCCAAAGAGGCTTTTCATTGAATTACCAGATATCCCAGTACCATTGCTGACCTGGGTACACTTTTTTTTTTTTTTTAATTTTTTTTTTCAACGTTTATTTATTTTTGGGACAGAGAGAGACAGAGCATGAACGGGGGAGGGGCAGAGAGAGTGGGAGACACAGAATCGGAAACAGGCTCCAGGCTCCGAGCCATCAGCCCAGAGCCCGACGCGGGGCTCGAACTCACGGACCGCGACATCGTGACCTGGCTGAAGTCGGACGCTTAACTGACTGCGCCACCCAGGCGCCCCCTGGGTACACTTCTAAACTAATTTCTTAGCCTCAGGGTTCTTGTACCTTAGCAAACTTTTTTCCAACCAGATAGAAATAGACAATTTTCCTTGACATATCCTTATGCTGATAGGTAGATTTACTTATAGTTCTTCTTTTTAATAAGGGATTAGCCATTTAAGAATACTGGTTCTAGGGGCGCCTGGGTGGCGCAGTCGGTTAAGCGTCCGACTTCAGCCAGGTCACGATCTCGCGGTCCGTGAGTTCGAGCCCCGCGTCGGGCTCTGGGCTGATGGCTCAGAGCCTGGAGCCTGTTTCCGATTCTGTGTCTCCGTCTCTCTCTGCCCCTCCCCCGTTCATGCTCTGTCTCTCTCTGTCCCAAAAATAAATAAAACGTTGAAAAAAAAAAAAAAAGAATACTGGTTCTGGGGCACCTGGGTGGCTCAGTCCGTTGAGCATTCGACTTCGGCTCAGGTCATGGTCTCACGGTTCGTGAGTTCGAGCCCCGTGTTGGGCTCTGTGCTGACAGCTCAGGGCCTGAGGCCTGCTTTGGATTCTGTGTCTCCCTCTCTCTCTGCTCCTCCCCTGCTCACACTCTGTCTCTCTCTCAAAAATAAAGATTTTTAAAAAATTAAAAAAAAAAAAAAAGAATACTGGTTCTGTAGGTTTTGAACCTCTTATGGGTCCAAGATCTCAATTCCTGTGTTTAAGTGGTCATAAACCCAAGCATCCTCATTTCACATCCATTAATGTGGCTGTTATAAACAAAATAAAACAGAAAATAGTAAGTGTTGACATTGATGTGCAGAATCCGTGACCCTTATGCATTGCTGATGGGAATGTAAAATAACACAGCCACTGCAGACAACAGTATGGCAGTTCTTCAAAAAATTAAAAAGAGAATTACCAGTTGATCCAGCAATTCCATGTCTGGGTATATACACAAAATAATTGAAAACAGGGAGTTGAAGTGATATTTGTACAACCATGTTCATCGACAGCAGCAATATTCGCAAGACCCAAAAGATGGAAACAATCCAAATGTCCGTTGATGGATAAATGGATAAAGAAAATGTGGTCTATACCTATACATCTAGGTCTATATCTATATCTGTACCTCTGTATGATATTGTTCAGCCTTTCAAAGGAAATGAAATTCTGATACTTGCTACAACATGGATGAATCTTGAAGATATTATGCTAAGTGAAGAAAGCCAGTCAGTCACAACAGGAAAAATACTGCATAATTCCACTTATGTGAAGTACCTAGAGTAGTCAACGTCATAGAGACGGAAAGTAGAATGGTGGTCGCCAGGGTCTGGGCAAGGGGAGGAGGAGGAGGGAGAGGAGCCATTGTCTAATGGGTACAAATGTTCGGTTTTGGATGATGAAAAAGTTCTAGAGATAGACAATGGTGATGGTTGCACAACAATATGAATGTATTTGACATTACTGAATCGTACACATAAAAATGGCAAAGATGGTAAATTTCATGTTATTTGTATTTTACCACAATAACAAAAAAATAACAAAAATTACAAAAAGTAAAATTAAAATAAACTTAAAAATAAGAAAAAAAATTTTTTTTAATCAAACCTCTTAGATTCTAAAACTGGAAACTATCCCCAAATCCAGGGAAGGCACACTGTCAGCTCAAATGCTCACTACTCTAGGGACTTTCTAATCTGGACATTTCACACAAAACTCCATATTTCTATCTTCTCTTGAAAATTTGGAATCTTGGTCCATATTGGGTCACATTCTCACCTGGCAATGACAAGCTGAAGCTGAGTAGTGGCCTCCCCTTAGAGATGGGATAAATGCCCTTGGGATTGCCATTTGCCAAGGTAACTGACACACCAACCACTGCCCTGTCTTGCATTCCTGACTTCTGGAAGTATTAAATTTGGCAGGCACAGGGCTAATAGCACTCTATCAGATTTTTATGTGTGGCAATCAAGTAAATAATTTCTTCTTTTAAAACAAGCCTTTTTAAAGTCAAACTCATATCCATTCTTGAAAGTGCTCCTTTCTCGTTACCTAACAGAACTAGAAGTCTGATTGAAGATGTCCCCAAGAGTCAAAGAGGTGTCACAAAATTTCCGGCAAGGAGGGCGCTTTAGTCTTTGCAACCTCCATCATTCCATAGGCCTGCCTTCACCCTTCTAACCTTTCCTTCTCATGCGTTAGACGGTATTGTATTTGCTTTCATTAGAAGGGCTGTGATGAAGTAGATAGAACACTGCAACCGACAATCAGAACACCTTTGTCCTATTTCCAGCCCTGTTCGTGACTAGCTGGGGACATCGTTCCCAGAAAGATCAAGTGACAAGCCCAATCTCTCAGGATCCATCTCTGACTTCAACACCTATCTGCTGCCTCTTTCTTCCTTCCCTCCCACAGGTATTTTGTTAAATGACCCCAGTGGGTCATCCTCCATCAGTCTAATAAGCTTCTTTCAAGGGCACAATTGCATTGAGGGAACTTAAAAAATCAGAAAAACTAACCAGATAGCCAGTGTCCCTTGAAAAGCATAATTCTAGAGATTAAACAAGCAAGTAGACAAAAACCAGTATTCATGTCAGAAAATGGCATAGTTATCGCTGCCCTTAGTTGTCAGCTCTTTTAACTTTTAAGGTCAAAATCTCCCAGTTTTGTAAATATTGTCAACGAATTCACTTAAACAAAACCCTGTGTGGGCAAAGTGAAACATTTCTATGGACCCAGTGTGGCTTATGAGCCACTAATTCAGAGAAGGAAATCCTAGATAATGGAAGAATTGCTTTATAATTTATGTGTT
Source organism: Herpailurus yagouaroundi (assembly GCF_014898765.1). Taxonomy (NCBI): domain Eukaryota; kingdom Metazoa; phylum Chordata; class Mammalia; order Carnivora; family Felidae; genus Herpailurus; species Herpailurus yagouaroundi. The sequence goes on along the minus strand of NW_024412428.1, from coordinate 20,179,031 downwards.
TAATAAGTTAGATGTATTAAACCTCAAAACGTAGCACTTCATGCTACATTCCCTAATGATTTCGTACATAAATCTTTAGCGTCTTGTTAGTCCCAAAGAGAAATCAAACCATTCACTCATTTGTTTTTCCTCATGAGGACTCAGCAGGATGTGAGATAAAGAACAGATGCTTGTTCTAGCCAATGTTTTCATGAAATTGTAGATTTAGGAAGTACCTCGAGAGCTTCTGGTCCAGAGATGGAGAATAACATAGCACATATACAGCCGCCCTGTCTTCATGGCAGACGTTGCCTGGCACAGTATCTGAAATTCCCACCCTTGGGGTTTATATTCCCTTGGATTAACCTCTGAGTCTCCCCAGGTTCTCTTTGAAAAAGAGCATTTCCAAACTTGTATTCCTTGAACCACTAGTTTTACAGGATATTCTTAAGTATTTAATAATTTCTGTGGTTGGAGCAGTCAGGGTTTACTTGCAACCTGGATTCAGTCTAGCTAGCTTAAGTAGCAAAATAACTAGTATGATTGCTATTGTTATTATTATGTCCTGGGAGGTCAGACTTGTATGTTACTCAGCCAGAAACAATGCAGCCAGGGCCAACAACAGGCAGAGAACAATGCCCAACCACGCCGTGGCAGTTTTCTGGTACAAACACCACTGTTGCTATCGCCTGCCGTTTGGCAACTATTGTACTTGAAAGTGGACACTGGGTACCTTGCCAAGATCCCTTAGGAAAACCAGACACTCACAGCCCTGTGCTTGTCAAGAGATGCAATTTTGTTCTAATGCGTTGACTTCCTTTACCAGGTACCGCCTGGGCACACATCTGATTAGTTGCCTCTAGGCTATGTGCCGGCACCCGGCCTGCAGGGGAATCCTGGGAAATGTAATTTTTGGAAAATGGAGGTATGCACACTGTAAGGGGCAGTAGGGTGAGAGGTGAGTGAGCCAACCCACGGTATCTGCCACCTGATCAAATTAGTTTAAGCTAAATAGCCATCTTGGCTAGTCTTCAGGGCTTTTAAATAGCTAGTGTTTTTCTGACACTGCAAAGAGGATTTTTTTTAAAGTTATGCTACCAGGAACACTTTTTTTCCTGACCTTCCAGAGCTAGCATGTTCTATGGGACACAATTTGAAGATCACTACATGATGCCCTTAAGACATCAAATATGATTTTTTCTGTCGGTGGCAACAAGCTCATGTCTACAAAGGCCTAGGTCTTGGTAACTTTTGATAGACAGCTAGCAAAAGGACTAGGTGGTTAGAGCCCTCGAGAGGGTAGACTTGGGTGGATAGCCATGGCGGGGACTCTGAGCAACTCTGAGTCACTCAGGACGGTATGGCCTAGTTGTATTTCCTGGGGGTAAAGGGTGACTCTGCATTATTCCCAAGTAGTGGTTTCTGTTACACCACAGATTATTGTTCTGTGAGGATTTTTGAGCTGAGCCCACCAAATGCATTTCATCGAGGACTTTTTATTTAAATGGCACCCCCATGGGGCGCCTGGGTGGCGCAGTCAGTTAAGCGTCCGACTTCAGCCAGGTCACGATCTTGCGGTCCATGAGTTCGAGCCCCGCGTCAGGCTCTGGGCTGATGGCTCAGAGCCTGGAGCCTGTTTCCGATTCTGTGTCTCCCTCTCTCTCTGCCCCTCCCCCGTTCATGCTCTGTCTCTCTCTGTCGCAAAAATAAATAAACGTTGAAAAAAAAAATTAAAAAAAAAATAATAAAATAAATGGCACCCCCAGATACGAAGGGTCATTTTCTTTTCTACTGATGACTCACTTGTTGAAAGCCAGCGTTAGTGCTCAGATTATTGAAAAGAGCATTTCCTAGTGATTTGCAATACATTATCATATGGGACTCTGATTACAGCTAAGGATTTCCTCATAAAACCAGCTTGAGCATTTACTACATTCCTGGAGAAATATATGTGTTCTTTGCCTCTGTGAGGACGAGGTTATGGGTTTTATATGGGTTTGGGGTCGGGGGGAGAGCACCATCCTGATGCTGCATAGTTGCCGAGATGAAGTAAACTCAGTCCAAAAAGTAGAATCAGCCCTGATCTTTGTCCAAAAGGATTCTTGAAGAAATGAAATAAGACACAAGGCAGAGGGAGGATGAGAAGGCGTTTGGTTGATCTCATGAAAATGGAATCTGTGAGCATGAAGACAGAGCAATGAAAATCTGTAGGCAGGCAGAAAATACAAGCAAGTCAGTGACCACAGTGCCTTTTCTTCCTCTCCACTCCAGTCCTTCCATTTTCCTTACTGATGAGTCTCTATTTGCCCACCCAGAGTTAGCACCTGACTGGGCCACCGGGCGCCTGGACGTCTGGTCAAACATTATTCTGGGTGTGTCTGTGAGGATGTTTTTAGATGAGATTAACATTTGAATCAATAGACTGAGTAGAGCGGATTTCTCTCTCCAATACGGGTAGGCTTTATCCGATCTGTTGAAGGCTTGAATAGAATAAAAAGGCTGAAGAAGGGGTAATTCTCTCTCTCTCTCTCTCTCTCCCTCCCTCCCTCCCTCCCTCCCTCCCTCTCTCTCTCTTTCTCTGTCTCTCTCTCTGTCTCTCATTCTGTTGGTTCTTTTTCTCTGGAGAGAAAACCCTTGGGTTTGTCAATCATTCGCTGATGTTCTGTTTCGTTGTTTAAATAATTGGGACATTTCTGCCTACATTCCTTAATTCAAATTCCTTGGCTATTTTTTTCCAAATCAAACCAATAAAAATCTGTTAAGCAATGATCCTTATACTTTTTGGTCCCAGGACCTCTATGTCATCACAAATCACTTAATTTCTGGGAAATTCCAATGTACAGCAGTGATAGAATAAGGGTGAAAAGGAAAATACCATCTTAATATTACTATGAGTATAGTTCTGTCCTCACAGAGCTCCAGGAAGGTCTTGGGGACTCCCAGGATTCCCAGACACTTTGAAAACTGTTGCTCTATGGCATCTACAAATGGTTTTCTTGCCTCCTTCCCGGGGACCCTATTATCCCACATCATTGCCTCACTGATCTTCCTAAAACAAACCTTTGATTGGGGTATTCCCCTACCTAGAGATCTTTTTGTAGCTCCTTATCAACCAGAGGATAAGTTATAAGTCTAAACATGGCACAACAGCAGCAACCGTGATCTGGGCCAGGCCCATCTTTGCCTGGAAAACTCCTGTCTGTGCTTTAAGTCTCAGCCCAGTTAGGTAGGAAATTATGATAATTTTCACATATATTTTACCTAAAATGCAATAAAAAGTCTAAATTGTTTTATGTGCAGACACTTTGAGGATAAGAAATGTATGGCTTTGATGTTAAGGTTTTATATTAGAGGTTAGAAAATTTTTAAATTTGATTCCAGATGTCCATTATACACTTTAATTTGAGCCTCTGTAAGACATTAGTGCCCTTTGACATTTTGTCAGTCCTCATTCGTATATATCCAAACTTTGGTTGTATTTATATATCTCGGGGTTGCCTTCTAGGATAAAAGTATGATATCTATTAAAAAGCAAAAAGTGAAAAAAAAAAAACCTTCACTCAAATGTCATCTTATGCCTTCCTTACAACCTCTTTCCTTCCTTTGGTTCCCTTCCCTTAGAGAGTCTTCCCATGAGCTCTTCACATACCTGGATGTCTACCTCCTTCATGAAGGGTCTGTAAGCCCCTTGAAGACATTTTTCATTTGTCTTTGTAATCTGACTTCAGTATAGTTGACTGACGTGGCCCCTAATACTCTTTAAACATGTTTGTTAATAAATGGCTAATGGAAATCAGACCTGTATGTATGTTGTATGTTTGTTGTATGTTGTATGTATGTTTCCCAGTCTCCATGCTATCTTCCAATATAGCTTTTCTCGCTAATATCCAAGATTCTGTTCTCAGCAGCATAATATTCTCCAAGAGTCGTTATCAAAACTTCAGCCATCTGTGAATCCTTCTTCACTCAACATATTCATCCAACTAGCTGCTGAGACCCCTTCAGTTTACTCTTCCATGCCTCTCATGTCCATTGTCTGCTTCGTACCATCCCTTGTCAGGCTTCATTTACTTCATCAACTCACTTGACCAGTAACATAGCTTCCTCATCTTCCGAGAGCAATAGGACAGTGAGCTTCTTGAGGGCAAAAGATTTACTCTTTAACATACTCTTGGCATTTTGCATAGGAGTCAAGAAGTGTCTTTTGAATGAAATGTGAAATGCCACCTATCATATACACTGTCTCCATTAAAAAAAAAAATCTTTCCAAAGAAACTTCTAATTATGTCTTTTTACCAATTTAATTTTTTTCCGTGTATTCCATTAATTACCAAATGTAGGGGATACTGTTGATTCCCTGGGCCCCTCACTCCTGAGGTCTTCTGGAGCCATGGGGTACACTTCCCAAGACAACTCGCCATCTTAAAGTCTTCATCTCTTATTTTCCTGAAAGTTTTCTTCAGCATCAAGGGTGTTCTGCTAAAGGTATAACCCCAAATTTGGGAAAAGTTGACACCCCTGAGGGCAACCCTTAACCAATGTGGGTTTTGGGGGAGTTGTCACTGGCTAGATGTCTTATTCTCCTCATCCCTTAGTTGGTCAACCCTGAAGCATACTCCTCAGTTTCTCTAGCAGGATTGATCACCAGTTGCCTCAGCAGTAAACCAGTAATAAACATTTCATTGGCTTCTCTCCTTTCCCTGTCTCACCCCATTTCTTCCCCTATGCCTGCTAATATCACCTCCCAAAGAAACTATTTGAACCCAAGCAATGACACTGAACAAAATCTAAACTTCTTGACTACATCCTGTCATTTGATTCTAGCCTACCTGTTTAGGCTACATCATCTGCTCTCAACACGTACTCCATCCTCTGGCCTAAGTGGTCCCCAAACCATCTCAGTCCAAGTTGTAATCATTCTACACTTTCATCCATTAGTAATGGAGTGAGATCTGTGTGATTCCCTTAGACCAATATAACTCCTCTCCCTAGTGTGGGGAAAGGCCTAGCCTCTTGTAAAAGAGGCCTCTCAGAAGAGGGTGAATACATCCTGGTCCTCTAAGCAAAAGAAAATGGAGGTGATCACTGATGAATTGATAGCTGATAGTGTCTGCCACAAACAGGTAAAAGGAAGGTAAAACAGAAAGAATGTTGGAGATGTATTGGTAGACTAAGGTGAGTAATCTGACATTTACAACAGGAACAGACACTTTTTAGGTACCCACAGACCCAGACCCATCCCCGTGGACTGCCTCCCTGGTCCCTGCCACAGGCCTCTCCCAATGCTGGCCCCTACCGTGCCCAAGTGAACACATGTGGAGGGGTAGCCAGGCCCCCTAGGCCTCTGCTATAACTGCTTCTGCCAGAATGAGGATCCCAAACCCACCACTCCTTGTTTTTCAGAAATTGACATACCCTGCTGTAAAGTCTCCTTGCAAAGCCATAGCTTTAGCTTCAGTTCAGAAACCCACTGCCATGTTGCCTAGGGTTGGGCCACCAAGAATTTCCAAACATGTCTGGCGCTTCCACGGGCTCTGAGATGTTAATCAAACACCCACCTGAAGTGCTTTAGAAGCACCTCTGCTCTCTGGTTTATGATGTGCTCATGTTGAATGAAGATATATTTCTGGTCCAATCATGAGTTCATTTCAAGACATATTAAAGAAGGATTTTTCCTAACAGCTTACTTTAGAATATTGTTCCCTAGAGACCAGGTGCTTTTCACAGCTCCTCGGAGGCCTGTAAGGAGTGATGGAAAAATGCATCTCACATAGAAATCAGACATACTGGAATTCAATATGCATATCTGCCTTAATTTAGCCTGGTTATTGATTCTCTTGGGGTGCTTACTTCACACCTTCGCTAGTCTCCCTTAGCTTATTTCCATCTCAAAGGAAAAGGGAATTCTCAAGCACATTTTCTTCAAGAAAGATGTGTGTGCTCCAACTAAGTAATAAACATTTCTTTCTATAGAGCATGCCACACTCAGGAGAAGTGTTCAAGGATGTTTTCATACGGGCATAAACGGCAGCCAATCCTGGAGACACTCATAGATTAGATCACCCTGCATTTGAGAGCCTGGACCTCCATCCCTGATCCTTTTTTCCCTAGAGGTGACCTCAGATAAACCACTTGAATTGACTGAGCCTCCTTTCTCTGATCTGCAGTGGGGAATCAATCTAACTGTTCAATTTCCTTCCCTGGATCCCTACCATATAATCCCTTCCCTGAATCTGTGTAAACACTTCAGTGCTTTATAAAAGTAGGGGATTCATATTCCTACCTAACCTGTAGCTCTGGGTAAACTCTTTCTTTTCTTTTTTTTTAATTTTTTTTTTTTAATGTTTATTTATTTTTGAAACAGAGAGAGACAGAGCATGAACGGGGGAGGGGCAGAGAGAGAGGGAGACACAATCTGAAGCAGGCTCCAGGCTCTGAGCCATCAGCCCAGAGCCCGACGCAGGACTCGAACTCACGGACCGCGAGATCGTGACCTGAGTTGAAGTCAGATGCTTAACCAACTGAGCCACCCAGGCGCCCCTAAACTCTTTCTTCCTAGAGCTGTCAGTCACCAACCTGAAACTGGCAGTCTTCAGATGTACAAATTAGCACTTCCTCAGTGGAGGACAGTCCGGGATTCTTTGATCTCCAAATTTATATGATGGGCTTCCAAGGGGGTCAGTTATAGGAGGAGAAGTAATGACCCCTCCGTTAACATCATACACAACAGAAGTGCTAGGACTCCTTTATGTTGCCAGCACACCATTCAGTTCACTATAGCCAGAGCTTGCCAAGGAGTAATCTACCAGGTAGCCTGTGTTAACATTCCTCCCGCTGACTCAAGTGGAAGAGTGACTCGTCCAGACACGATATGGAATCATTTGGAGGAAACTCAAATTCATGGGCACCTGGGGTTAGAACAAGTGAAACATGTAGATGGACACACCAGGAATCAGGAATGAGGCAGTCACTCACTAGCATTTCAGTTATTAACATCTTGGGGAATTTAGCTCAAGTCAGAAGAGGTAACAGTTGATAATAGCAGCTGTTATAATGTTATTGTTTCCTTACATCTTGTTGATTAATTTGTTGGTGGGGAGGTTCTCCTAGAGTTTTGCTGTGTTAGAAGCCTAATATGGTAGTAGATGCTGGAGTCAACATAACCCACTGGACACTGGAAATTGGAATGCCAAATAGTCATTACAGCACTATCTCCAGCTATAGAAAGGATCACCCATGACAACTTGACCAAGAGACTGCAAAGCTAAAGAACAAATTGGGCATCTATCATTGTCAGACAGGCTGAGTGGAAAACACTCCTGACACACCACTTTTTTCCTCTCTTGGCTATCGTCAAATTTCCTGACTTCGGGAGTTTGAGTTGTCATCCATGAAATGGAGATAAGCATCTCAAAGTATAATGGGGAAAAACTGTTTTCTTCAAGAACAGATCATTTATCACCAATTCCCCCTGAAGTTCTCAGGGGACAATCTGCTGGTAGTTCAGTCACGGCAACAGCTATCTTTCCCAGGTCTCTTTATCTGATGCTTTCGTAGCCTAAAGGCAGAGACACGGTTAGAACAACAATAGAACAATAGAACAATAGACCAATAGCTTAAATAGAAGGAAACCACCAATTATAATTGCTTCAAAAGATTCTAGCATAAGAACCAGAATTAACGTAAGAATTAGGTATGGCAACTGAATGCAGCTACTACATTATTTTCAAGGAGAACGTGGATGCTGGAGAGTTGGCAAAAGGGAATCTTTATATAACATCATTTTGCATGTCCAACTTTCCAAATATGAATTCCATGGGCACAGGGTTCAGAAAGACACCTAATCCTTGGAATTTTCATAGGCCCTCACCCCATCATCAAGGAGCCTGCTTTTTACTTTTTCTGGTTTCTCCCTCTACAATGGCAAGTATACTCGGTTCCCCATATGCAGAGGCAGCCATAGACACCAACTGAAAGAAAAAGGCAAATTCTATGAATGCCCAGAAGAGTCCTTGCCTGGCTGCTTCTAGAGCCTGGGCACATGGACAAGAGCTTGCTTTTAAGCTTGTGCTATACAGCCTTAATACAATATACCATGAAGTAGATTAATTCATAACCTGCCACATAGTAGCAGATCCATATATATTTGCTAAATGAAATAAAAAAATCTTTGCATTCAGTAGGAAGGGAAATATAGAAAAGTCAAGAATAGAGAAAAGTGTTCAATAAATATACATGGGGAATGAATAAGGAGACTTTTCTGGAACTAGAATACCTGGGTTTAAATCTCAGCTGCAGTACTTGTATCTCATTGACCTTGGGCAAGTTCCATAACTTTTCTGTGCCTCAGTTTACTCATTTGTCAAATGGGGATAATAATTTTCAAAATGCAATTTTCAAAAAATATGAAATCATTGATTTTTACATTCATTAAAAATGAAATAACTAGTAAGATGTTATGACTGGTTCAAAGAGCATCTGAGAAACTAGGACACTTACAAGAGAACCTAATAGAGAAATAGTAGGATAAGGTCATTGGGTTACATATGACCTGAGTAATGCCCAACATGTCGTAAATCACTGGGGCTATGTGTTCCACTTATGATAAATTATTTGTAAATCTCCTGGGTCAAAGTCTTCAAATGCACAAATGACTCCCTAAGTCTGGGAACTTGAATCAAGATTAAGCAATGTGGCAAACCAAGAACATTCCTGGAGAAAATCCTTGGGCGGCCTTTTCTCTCTTGCATTGAAAGGACATGTTGTCCACCTTTTTGCCTTCATTCTAACTTTTGGATAATTTTTTCTGACAGCACCTCCTTTAACGGGTTATTAGGATTAGAAGGCTATGGGGATTAAATGAGTTAATATGCGTACAGTCCTTAAACCGGGGCCTGGCATTTACTTAGTAAAAGCTATTAAAGTTACTCTCTGAGTTTGGCCGGTTAAGTCATGTCCACCTAATAATGCCCAGGAGGGGATTTAGAGCAAAACTCAGAAATGTTATGACTAGCTACATTGCCTTCGCTTCGCTCAGGAGACTCCCCACTATTTAATCAGAGGAGAAATGAATACCATTATCTGCTGTTATTACCAATATTAAAACTAGCATTTTGGGATGAGACTAAACCAAACATCAGAAGGTGGGGAGGGTGAGCAAGAAGGGGACAAACAGAGTATCAAAGGGCCAAGGCCTTCCCCATCCAATCAGCCACCAAATCATTGGAGAAGTCTTCCATCACCTCCCCACTATCTGCTCTGACGTTTGTTGCCCAGGGTGCTGAGGCGGGTTCCTCACCTGGCTCCCTCCTCCTGCTGCTCTCTGACCTCCCCTTCATCCTCCACACACCCCCAGAGCCTCTGCCTGTAATATGGATCCAACTATTCTTGGCACACCAGTTCCACCCTCCGTGTCCCCCAGCTGGTTCGGGTGGCCTCGCTCCCCATTCATGCTGAAGTGCCTGCCACCCTCGCCTCTCCTCATCGCCACGGCCCCCTTCTCCTCCCCACAAAGTCATACTCACAGACCCACTTGAAAGCAACCTCTGCATCGAGACCCTCCCTAAGCCCAGGGAACAGGCAGTTCCCTCCTGTCTAGTCTCACGTCTCTGTTGACACCACCATCTTGCTGTATTATGCACATGCGCTTAGAGGAACTGAGAGCCGGCTCTGCCTCTGAACTGGGAGTTTCACTTCACCTCCCATTTCCCGCCTGTAGCCCAGTGCATGCAGTCACCAGCAGTAAATACTCACTCGCCGAGTGGTCTAGCCTTGCTCCGGTGCTCTCTCTAGGGCACAGCCTGGCTGGATGCTCAGCAAACGTGTGTTCTCATCTCTCAGGGTGCCTGGCGAGACCACATGGCTCAGCCTCCCTTTGGAATATGAGCGGAAAAGTGTGCCTCAGTTCCAGGCTTGCCCTTGACATCACCTACATTCGCCTCACCCCTAGTCCCTCTGTGTCTCCGTGTGTTTCTGGAAATGCTGACAAATAATACCGAGGCAGTGAGAGGAAAGGATGAAGGCAAGAAAAGCAACTCCTGGCCTCTGATTGAAAGAATTCCTCACTGCAGGTATACTCTTTAGATACTGGGCCTCTACCCCCATCATGCTTTCTGTGTCTCCGGCTCCCATTCGTCACTTAGAACACGGAACTCTTAACACGGTCCTCTGTTCTCCGGACTGAAAAGAGCAGTGGAACTATATCACTTTTCGTGGGGTCAGGAAGTGAAAATATTATAAGGGGAGAAATATTTCCTGAGAGGAAGAGAGCATCAAGGGCCTGAGCCTGGGGTTTTCAGATGTGGGAACACCATACATGGGAAAGAACCTCATGCAGGGCTGATAGACAATCGGTGGGTCCAGACGTCTACCGGGACTAAAGACTTGCTTCTAATGCAGGTGATGTGAGAAGGGCAGTCTGCGCCCTGTTTGTCAGAGTCCTCACTGAGGGCCGCAGCCCAGGGGAAAAACACGAGGAAGCAAATCCCGCGGGCTGGGGGATATCCTCTACGTGACTCTCCCAGGGACAGTTGGGGGCTGCCACACCACCAACAGCACCTCACTGTCAGCCCTAGACAGAGACGGGGAGCTCGGGTTATGTCAAGGGGGAGAGCCGCTACTAAGAAGTCTGCAGCAGATGGACGTTTATCTTCCCTTGGTATGTCTGTAAATAAATGGTTTTAATTTGGGGAAACATACATCTGGAGTATCGCTGCATCGCCAAACAGACAGAGTCTTGTCACAATACGACAACAGCATCCAGAAGGTTGTCTGTTTCTCGTGAAATGTCGCCTAGAGGGTGCTCGGTGTCTCAGAATTCGGCGTGCTCCGTGGATGCCCGTCACGTGGGCACGTTAACATGTTATTTTGGGGGAAGAGTTAGCCAGGGAAGGACTCGGGGGATGTTAGGGTCAGGGTGTGGGTCTAGAGTCTCCAGGGTCCTGGAGCTGCCCTGACTTCTCAGTAACCCCATTTAACCTCTCTGTGCCTCAATTTCATGCCCGGGGAAATGAGATGCAAAGCACCCTGGATTAACATACCTCCTTCTTTAAGAAAATTGAATTTGACATCCGAGACAAATAGGGCTCTGCAAAAAGCTTCATCATGAGATTCTTGAAAGCAGAAAACCCCATGGTATATATAAAATGGATGTTGATTCCTTTTCAAAATGTAGATTTCATTCACATTCTCAAGAACACAATTGTTTCCTACAGAAAAGTGCTTTTCTGAGTTATACAGCCCTGTTAGTGGTTAATCAAGGCCTGGCGACTCGATTACAAGGCACTTAAAAATATATAAAACAAGACAAATGTTAACCAAATGTCAAGATAATGTTAACATTATTCGTATGAGATCATAGAGCATTAGCCCTAGAAAGGATCTCGAAAATTGTTTTGTTCTAACTTCTCACATTGCCGCCGAGAAAACAAAGTAACATGAATCACTGGCCACTTCTCCTATATCAAAATATGTTGCCTGTATGAAATTCTTCATGATGCTAGTTAAAGTGCTGCTCAGGTAAGCTGAAACATCTTAGAATGGAAGAGACTTCCACAAGCCTCTGTTTCCCCAAATTCTCTATTCACACGACTATTGGGTGTCCACTACCATTAATATATCTTTCTTTTGCTGAAAAAACAAACAAACAAAAACAACAACAAGATCTGAAGGGGGAAGGATCCCGGGTTGTGGGGAGAGAAGTGTGTTTTTCTTCCTACAGATCCTTTTTTACTGCTTCCGTGGAACATTGTGGATGTTGAGATTTCCTCCTCAGCCCACAGGGTCGCGTGTGAACCCAAAATAATGCTCCTTGTCTGAGGAGACCCCTGTTGCGTTTGCTTGTGATCTCTGAGGCATGTGCCATGAAGTCTGATGTCATCCTTGCTCAGAGTCAGCTCTGAGAAATGTTCGGTCTCACAGACACTAGTGGAAAGGAAACACGTCTAGGGAAAATCGGGAATGGCAGGGAGTGTGGAAAAGTGGGATGGCCAGGCCATGGTTAGGCTGGGATGGTTGGCATGGGGGGTGCAGACTTGCTGGCTAGGAGAGGAAGAGCACAGTGGATGCCATTATCTATGGGGTTTTCTGCATTCTGGAAGGAACGGCCAGGACTGAGCTTAGGTGCTCATTAGAAAAAAGTGTCCCCTCCTCAAGCTAAAAAAAAAAAAGTGTTTCATGTATTACTGGCCAACCTAAATAAACTGACTTGAGCTGTACGCAAGGAAAAGCATGATAGGTGGTAGAGAAGGAGTCAGGGAGAGCCCCTCCTCCATCTGAATTAGTGGCTCTGGACAGTGGCCTGTGAGGGGGAAAGGAGTAGGGGAGGGGAGGGGAGTAAGGACTTAAAGGAAGAGTCAAGGGCACTTCTGGCTCTGGGGCCTCAGGGGTAAAATTTACCATAAATGTACCCAACCTCTGGTTCCTTGAGTCACTCTCTTTATTAAATCAATATATGAGTCCCATTGGATTCAGGAGAATTTCTGCTGCATAGACACGTCCTGGGCTTGGCCAGGCTCTTCCCTGTGCCATCTACAGGGACAGGCAGGGCTATGCACATGCCCAGGAGCACCTGAACTCTTTCCCACTCACAGACCCAGCACCTGCCCTGTGCCCCCGACCCCACCCTAGCCTCCCACAGGAGGCGACCTTATGGGGTGCAGGGAACATGGGCAGTGAGGCTTGTAGCTCCAGAAGCAGCAGCCCTGGGGCCACCTGAGGAGTAGCTGAGAGAGAGTAGAGCAAGGTGCACGTGTGGGTACGAGTGGGTGTGTGCACCCTCTCGGCCACACCGGATACACCCGAATCTCCCCTCAGCTCCCCGAGGGGCCAGCTGCAGGGGTGGATTTGAGCTCTGTGGAGTCTTAAAACTACACAGTTAAAGGGCTCTCCTTAGGAAAAAATTATGAACTTATGAATAGCAATTTGCGTGGAAATATTTATCTAGAATGAGAAACGAAATCGCCACAGACGACAACTTCAAACCTCTGGCAATGCAATATATTTGAATCAGTTAAAATCTAGAAACATATTTTAATCAGTTAACAGCCTGACATCTTTATATGTCTCCCACATTTTCTTGGCTGCTTACTGATCTTCTTTCTCTATGACAATGATAATGTCATAGCATTTTCTACATAGAGAACGGGAAAATGATTCTGTTTCAGCCTTTCCTTTCTAGTTGAAAACTTCAGCTGCACAACTTGTTGGGAATATTTTACTACTTTTTTTTTTTTTTTTTAGAATTGCCACATGTGGGAAAACCTCTGTGAACTTCCTTTCATATGTGGGCTGCAGGATTTAAGGTCATTTCAAGTTTTCTTGCGCAGTGGCTAAGCCTAAATATTCTTTAAATATAACATTCATTAACCAGTATTATCATACATCCTGTCGTAGTGGTGAATGTATTTCCTGATTTCCTCATCGGTGTCCATATTTATGTCAAAGAGGCAAGAAATGAAAACCTTTTCAATGTGTTTGAGAAATCATAACGAATGATTTACTCCGCTTCATTAACTGAATTATCAAATAATCCAAGTATCTGCCCATTACTTCTATTCGAAATTCCATCCCGGAGGATATGTCTACACAGGAAATGTACTAGCTCAATAACTACACAGAGAAGTGACCGTGTGTCACGTAAATATACCTCACCAAACCCAAACTAAATGAATCCCCGGGGCAACTTCCCTTTAGCTGCTTCCAAAAACGTCCTCAGCCACTCCACCACCGCTCAACACAGCAGAGGTGTGATGGAGGGAAAGACAGAGTGAAAATAGACAGCAGGCTTAACTGATCGCGATTTAAATACCCTCCCTTTGCAAATCGTACTAAAACGTATGACCCTGTGAACGTATTTCCTCCTTCCGGGGCCTTGGAAGTTCCCTGGAGATGTGGGGGCCCTGGGTCGCCAGCTCCCAGCTTCACAGTGAGTGTGCCCCTGGCTAGTAGATCAGTGGCAGGTAGATGGTGGAACAGGCAGTCTTGGGCGAAGCACCCCCCTGACAATACAGACGACCCGTAGGAAGGAAGGGAGGGGTGGAGGAAGCCTTTCTGAAATAAAGCTCGCCCTGCTCACTGGTCACTGGCAGTTGTAGAGCCTGCTTGGGCAGAAATGGCAGTCAGACTCTGAAAGATAATTTTGTCAACAGGCAAAATGTCAGGTCGACACTAGTCTCCTTCTCACACCCCAAACATGGCCTGTGGCTCTCTGGAGGGAAGATAACTCGCCTACCCTGGTAGCCGAGGCATTACACGAAGAGACGGGGATTTTAGTGACAAAGCTTGCCCCACAGTTCACCACTGGAGGTGCCCGGTCTCACGCGGGAGGGAAGGTGAGGCCACACCAAGTGCTTGCTCTGCGCTGCCCCGCCCTGGGGCAGAGAAGGGTGGAACCTCCCCGAGACACGATGGCCCCTGGGCACAAGGGTTCTGGGACATTGCTGCCCCCCACTAGCAGTAGTTTCTCCTTGCCCCGAGGGGGGGCTGATTCTCAGAGTGTGCGTGATAATCATACCCCTCAGAGCCTTGGTTACATGATTGCATCTAATCACGTAACACACGCAGAGGCATGTCAAAGACTAGAAGGGAATACAAGAAAAATGGAAACATCTGTGGTGGCGAGGTAGAATTATGGGTGATTTTTAAGAATTCTTTTAATGTCATTATAGTCTTCTTTAATGCCTTCTTTTCCTTGGTCTGTTTCTTCCTTTCGCTTTCCCGCCCTGCTTCTCTGGCCACTTCCAAGAAGAGAATTTAACTAATACTTGTGGAGAGTTGCTTGCACAATCACTTTCTGTCACTCTATTGTGTATACAGTTCTAATAACCGACTATGTCCTTTGTATCTCAGCTCAAATGTCACCTCCTTAGAAAGGTCTTCCTTAACTAACCGGTTTAAGCCAGACCATTTTCTCCATATCCACTCTTCCCACTGTTTAGTTTTTTTAAGTTTATTTATTTATTTTGAAAGAGGGAAAGAACGCGCAAGTGAATAGCAGAGGGGCGCAGAGAGAGGGAGAGAGATGGAGAGAAAGCAGGGGGACAGAGAGAGAGAGAAAGAGAGAACGAAAGAATCCCAAGCAGGCTCTGCGCTGTCAGCACAGAGTCCGATGTGGGGCTCAAACTCATGAATCATGAAGATCATGCCCTGAGCTGAAATCAAGAGTTGGACACTTAACCAACCAAGCCACCCAAGTGCCCCCATGTTGCTTAGTTTTTGAACTACTCATAAGTATTTCAAATCATCCAGTTTATCTCTTTACTGGCTTATTGTTTATATCCTTCTACCCACCTTGCATCCACCACTGCATCCCAGCTCCTCGGTGGTGCCCAGCACAGCAGTTAATATTTGTTGAATGAACATGTCACACCCCTTGGGCCCTTGTCATAAAAGTTTGGGTGATTTTTAAAGTTGCATCAAAGGACCCAGTTTAACATGAAGGGATTGATAGCAATGATAGAATTACAAGCACCGAGTCTTAGAGAAGCCCTGGGAGGTGACTGGAGCGGGGATTATGTTCTTTATTTTACAAATGAGGAGCTAAAGTGACTTGCCCAAACTCACACAATTGAATTGAAGCCAAGTTTGGTATAGAACCCTGGGGTTCTGACCCCTATTCCTGTGCTTTATCTACCACATCAGGCTGTCTGACTACCGCGGGCATGTGGTAAAAAAGTTTAATTCTTTTTAAATGAGGATCATGGCACTGACTTGCCACTCGTTGGAATTGTGCTTGTAATAGTGGTGAATTTGTGCTCAAGAGGAAAGAGCAGGTGTTCTTTACAGGCTCTCCATCCATTCTCGCAACAACCTTTGGTGTGGACATTATTAAGTAGTTCCATCTCACTGAGGCTCAAATGGATGAATTTGCTGCAGGGCACAATAAAAGTCAAATATAGAATTCAGATTTCCCCCCCACAAATGATTCTCACATACAAACAAACCCCCTGCAGATTAAGGCCTACATTTAAAAGCCGACTGGCTGACTTGGGAATTAAGTACATGGTTATCCGATAAAATAAAATTATTTGATGAAAACTAGACTGACTGTGATCTCCATCAAATTAAGAATTAAGTGTGGGGGCCCCTGGGTGGCTCAGTCAGTTAAGCGTCCGACTTCAGCTCATGTCATGATCTCGCGGTTCGTGGGCTCGAGCCCCACGTCAGGCTCTGTGCGGCCGGCTCGGAGCCTGGAGCCTGCTTCAGTTTCTGTGTCTCCCTCTCTCTCTGACCCTCCCCTGCTCACGCTCTGTCTCTCTCAAAAATAAACACTAAAAAAAAATTAAAAAAAAAAAAAAAAGAATTAAGCATGATAACACCCACGGATCTGGCTTCAAAAACAATACACAGTGGTCCCAAGCTGTGGTGTCCTTGGACTGCTTTGTGAATTACCATTATTAACCAAATGTTGGAACTATAGCTCCTATCACCTATAGAAAATCTATGCATGCTTTCCTGGCGAAGGGGGCTGACGTGAGAAAACCAGCTGCTGGTCAACGGGTTATATATCTTTAGAACAAGATCTTCATGAGCTCCAGTGGCCTTCTCCCAAGAGTCCTTGACTGTGAAACTAGGGACTACAGTGAGATGAAAGAAGAAAATTCACCTTAAACTTGTGCTGCCACGATCCCCCCAATGCTGTCCAGTACCTTGCTTAATCTCCTAGTCATCTAATGCAGCTTGATAGTAAAAGAAGAGTGGTAATGTGGGATGAGTCTAAACTAGGAAGGGACATGACTTTATCCTGTTTTTGTTCAGCATTTCTTAATTCAAATTATAGTTAAAATATTGAAATTCTCAAATTTCGAACCATTAGGTACCATAAGGATGTAACACGTATTTGGGTTTTTATTAAATTCATTAATAAATGGCAAATGCTACTTATTTCTTTAATGTTTATTTATTTATTTTGAGAAAAAGAGAGAGAGGGGGAGAGCACGAGTGAGGGAGGAGTACAGACAGAGGGAGAGAGAGAATCCCAAGCAGGCTCCATACTGTCAGCATGGCACCTGACATGGGGCTAGATCCCAGGAACCATGAGATCATGACCTGAGCTGAAATCAAGAGTCGGACGCTTAGCCAAGCAAGCCAGCCAGGCACCCCACAAATGCGGTTTAATATGCTTTTAAATCTAAAACCTAAAATGTTAACTCGCGTTGAAATTCTTTCAAAGCAAGTGACGAAATTGAGATCAAGTACATAAACTGGAAGTTGAAGATAATTAATATGATTGCTATGATTGATCTATGCTCACTCCTTTCTCTGTTCTTACAGTGAGAAAAACGAGACTGCAAATAAGAGTTAGGTGAGATCACGAGGCCATATCTAGTTAGGGGATAAGTTGTCTTATGCATCAACAGACACTTTCGGCCTAAAAGCGTTTGGAACTACTTAACTTTAGCGCCTCGGTTTACTAGTACTCACCAACGTGGACTCTCCTCTACTTTGTCAGCATGCGATCAGATTAATACTCCTTCCATTTGAGGGTGGTTATGGAGTCAAGTTCTAGTCAATGCAGCGTGAGTAGAAGTGAGGAGTGCCACTACTCGTCCTGCTCATAAAAGACTCCCATGTCCAGTCCTTATTTTTCCACCATTGTCTGGTTGAACGGTGAGGTGTCTGAAGACCCGCACTGAATGGTGTTGTGAGCAAAAAGTAAACGTTTTGTGTTCGGCCACTACAAATTTGGGATGTGTCGTTAGTGCAGTCAGCCTATCCTGGCTGATGCATTGAACAACGTGTGCCGCAGACATGCCTCAGGGAAATTCTGCACTTGAAAATGGGATCCATTAGAGGTTTTGCAACAGACTTGGGACACGGTCAGGTTTGAGAGGATGTAAGACCTGAACGTAGAGCATCGTAGATGGAGTCAGTTGTTCTGGGACACAAGTATGCAGGCCCCAAGCTGGGCCCAGACAGTAGGCCTAGAACCTGGATTCAAACCAAGGGAAGCAGTTGGCATTACAAAGTGTGCTGAGATTCATCCCCCCGGAAACTGGGGCTCTGTAGTAAGAATCCCAGCCTGGAGTCCAGGGCAGGAAGCTGGGTCACTGGGGGAGTAGGGCATGAGGGAGGAAACTCAGCCAAAGTCAACCTTGAGAGAAATCTAATCCTTTTCTGAACCATGCTAATATAATAAGGGTTCCAGACACAGGGGCCTCGTAGCACACTTTCAAGGCTTTAATCACAGAGCAGCACTTAAACAGGCATTTTTTTTATTTGCAAGTTTTTATATTTTAGTAACAGAATCAAAGATTTCGAAGTAGGCATGGGAGATGGAAAAAAGGCAGGTGTTAGTTTCTTCTTTGTAGTATTTAAAAAGCATTTTTTTACGTTTTGTTGGGGCTTGAGTTCGACAACAATTGTTTACTCCCAGGGAAGGAAAGATATGAAAAGATCTTTAGTCATGTAACTAAGGAAAAGGGACAGAGATGCAGATTCACTTTCCTTTGAAAAGGGCTGAGGACACCGAACACCCCTTTGGCACCACATATTTTCTCTCTCTCTCTTTTAAATTATTTGCTCATTCACTCAACACATACTGGACCCTGATTCTGTGTCCCCAAATCTGCCAGAATATCAAGGGGTGCAAAAGAATTGTAAGGATAAATCACAGCCCCTATCATGGGGAAGATTCTTTAACTCATTTAGCAAAGGCCCCCCCTTCTGGGTCACACTCTCTGAGCTTAGGGAAACACATGACTAAGAACTAAGAAGTTTGCACTCCATCAGGTGGGTAGATGAAGAATTAAGCGATTGTAAAAAAACAGAAACAAACAGAAACCACAAGCCTCGTCAGAAACTCAATGGTGCAAAACACAAAACTTTTTATATCTTTAACTACTTTACTTTAAAGTCCCCTTTCAGCTAGTGGGACATACATTGCAACCTGGGCAAATTGTGATTCCATGTAAGTTCAGGGCAGCAGGGCGGGGGCGGCGGAGGGGGGGGGGTCCAGTGCAATGCCAGGGCTCCCACAGAGCACTTGGTTCTTCATCATCATGTTCTGTGCTGGCTTCCACTGACATGGTCACCATCCATCAGTCATGTGTACAAAGTCTCATCCAGCCCGGAGTCTCTTTATGCTGTCTGGGCGGTTCTTGAGCTCACGAGAAGTATTGGCTACTCCCAAACTGCACCAAGGCATGAAAAACCCTTGGAGGCTGGCCAGGTCCTAGCTCTACTTCCAGGCCGTGGCAGAACTTATAAGCAGGATAATTCTTTTGCTCACTGTCTGCATTGGAATGCGGGGAACTCCGTGCAACTGTCAAAGCCCTCATACCGCGCAGTCATTCCTTCTCCGGAATCTTCTTGCATCCTGGGACCCTGGGTCCCCACTTGTTCTGGGGTCTCAGTCTACTTGCAGAAAAGATACCTCCTCTCTAAGCACTCCTTGCTTCTCCTCCAATTCCTCTCCTTCGCCCAAGCTGGGAAAGCTTTATCTTTCTCCCGGACGTTGGAATCTTTGTTTTTGCTTTTCATCGTCTCAACTTTTATCTGGTTTCGGAAACTGAAAAGCCAGAAGAGGCTCCCCTCTCTCTGCTTTTGGTTAACACTTCCTTTCCCTAAGTCAGTAAACCACCAACAGTCAGCGAGCTTTGCCTGGTCGGGGTAGGGCAGCAAATGGGTCAAGATGTAACAATATTATTCTACTTACTATAAACTTGCACACAGTACGCATACTGGGGCCTCCAAATTACACAGAGATCACTGTGGTCTAGATTCACCAAGTGCCCCTCTTCACTGATGCACTGATAAAATCTACACCACGAATGACCATGTGAAACACTTGTGCCCTGTCCCTGTCTGGATTCTTGTATTTGGCTTTACTGTTTTGCGTTATTTGCTGATGTGTTTTCTCTTCTAGTTTGGTCTATGCCCCAGCTTAACCTGACAGATTGGTCAGACAAGTGACTGTCAGAGAGGTTTTGCTAACTACAGAGAATTCTGCTTCTCTGCGATGGTAAGAAGTTCTAACATTACAGTTAGTTCTAACTGTAAGAAGTTCTAAACAGTTCTAAATGTAAGAAGTTCTAACATTACCCTAAGCCTTAGATTCTTTAACGACGATATTTCTATAACACTTAGCTAATTCCATTCCTAGTTTATTCTGCCCAGGTGTGGGCAAAGGCAGACACTGGAGGAGGCTTGAGTCTCCTCCAAAATAGATTCTATAAAAGGATTGCTACAAAATGTCTTATCTCTCTGCACTCTGATGGGAAGAGTAGTATCCCTAGGCCACTCTGATTTGGGGACTGCAGTTGAAAATGTTTCTGTTTAGAAAACTATTTAGAAAGGCTGTCTCCTCTTTCCTCCACTCATTTGGAGTCATTTACTCTCTGATTACAGCCAGCATTGCATTGTCTTCATTCTCCCAAGGGCAGCAATGGGGGGGGGGGGGGGGGGG
>NW_024412428.1:20057629-20158248 GCF_014898765.1 Herpailurus yagouaroundi | reverse complement strand
AGCCAGCAGTGCGGGTGGCTCTTCTTTTGGAATGATTGAGGAGGCTTTGAAACTTCCTAGAAATAAGGATTGTGGCCGTGAGAAACATGCTGCCTGCAAGTTACCTTTATTCTTGGGGAGCAGCTTTCAGCCTCTCCTCCCTTTTAAAAACTCACATAGATAAGGAGGAGACCAGCATGCTCCCTTTGGATCCCCAGCCCGGAGGAATGTGGGGAATTAGTTTAAAAGACAGGGCCATCTCTCAGGAGCTGAAGCTGCATGTAAACATGGTCACCCCTCCACCCACCTTCTCGCTACGCAACACCCTTCATGAGGTTGCCCCAAATATCATCAGCTACTCCCGGCAATCATTCTTCAGTAGCGTGGAGTTGCATATACACTTTGCAGGGTGTCACAGCCCCACATTTGTCATCTGTACGTGTCCTCTTTATGTCTGTTTTATGAGCAAGAACCTGTCCACCTTAGTAACTTCTGCAGCTAGCTACCACAAGAGATCAGTGACTCAACACTGACCTCCACTGGCTGGCATAGAAATCCTTAATCCCTTTCTCTCCAAATGTTGCACACTGTCACAGGCTGAGCGGGGAGCCTGCCAGCGCTGCGCGTGGAGATGCTAGCATTTCACTGTGGACTGAAATTTAAAATGATTATAAATCCACCTTATGGGGGTATGAATGCAGATTCTGAAAAACTCTGGTCCGATGTTGAGCTATGGGACCACAGACCTCGGAGCGCCCAACATTGCCAAAATCAAAACAGCGTGTGCCACCATTTTGTCTACCCCAGGTTTGGATGCTCAAGGTTGAATTCACAGGGATCTGAGAAATCTAGGTCAATCTATTCCCAGGACGGTATTACTGACTACCCAATTGCCAAATGAGATTTTTTTTTTTTCTGTTAAATGCCTTGAACTTCAGTTGGTGATTGTAACCCCATTTTCAATTGGTATAATAACCTCAGCTACAGACTCAGCCTGCTCTAGATGCAATATTGCAAATGCCTTTGTTGGCTGCAAGGAAGGCCCACTTGGCTCAGTGCCACCAAGGTTCGGTTGTGATTCTCTTCATGGGGACCAGCCAAGGTTTGGAACCAGCCAGGGTTTTCTGGAGACATGGAAAGCCAAAGTCAACAAGGGGACCTCTGCACCCTGAAAAAAATGCAAGCTCATTGCCTTTCCTGGAAATATGTCAGGAAATAGTTCCTGTGTACCCCTCAAGTCCAGAACAGCCCTTTAAAATTTGGGCACTTCCTGATTATAGTGGAAGCCTAGATGAGGCCCCCCTACTCAGGAGCTTACAGTAAGATTAAGGGAGCGATTGGTGGAGGAGATTCTGATTTGGAAATAACTGTCATTTGGTCACAGTGAACAGAAGACTGTAAGAAGACAATATACCAGGTGTTCCTGACTGTTAAGAACCAGAGTCAAAAATGTAACTCTCAGAGAGCAAACCTGTGTTGTTCAGGTTAGTGCCTGCATTTGGAACAAGATGTTGCCTTAACACTGCTATGCTGAGGTGAATTTTAACCAGAAATTTAAAAATATCCATTGCAGTAGATATAAAAAAAATTGAGCAAAACAGCTTCAGTAAATATCCTTATTGGTTCACGCCTTTTAATGGATGTAAATATTTTATGTAAAGGTTGTTCATTTTATGTAAAGGTTGAATAGGTAATATATGTTCATGGTACTAAATTAAAACCCATAGAAGGATACACAAGACAAAGTAACTCTCCTTGTTATCCCTGTTCCAGAGTGAAGCAGTTCTTCTCCCCTAGACAATCTCTATTCCTAATTACTTATGGAACCTTCTAGATAGATTCAATATGCCTGTGTATATATATATATATATATACACATAATTTTTTGCACAGTTGGTACTAGCCTTTGTATCTATACTTGTCTGTGTCTTGCCTTTTCCCTCTCATATGACAGTAGCTGGAATAGCCTCCCGTAGCATCACCTGAAACACTTGCTTGTTAGTTTTGATTGCATAGTATTTCATTGTATAGCATTCCACAATTTATTTAACCTGTACTCTACTGATACATTTCTAGGCAGTTTCCATTTTTTTGCATTTATAAACAATATCCAATAAATCGTTGGAACATAAATAATTTCTTGCATTTGCAAACACATCTGTGGGGAGAATTCTTAGAATTGGAGTTCATAGGTCAAAGATATAGACGCTGGTCATTTTGATAGATAGTGCCAAGCCTTCCTCTACTGACACCAATTTACCCTCTTACTGTCAATGTATAAGATGGCTGACTCTCCTCTTCTTCATGGACACAGCATGTTAGAAAATGTATTGATCTTTGCCAATCTGAGATGAAATGTAATATTCTTTTCTTTTTTTTTTTTTTAAAGTAAACTCTTGTGGTGGTGTCTGGGTGGCTCAGTCAGTTAAGCGTCTGACTTCAGCTCAGGTCATGATCTTTCAGTTCACGAGTTTGAGCCCTGCATCAGGCTCTGTGCTGATGGCTCAGAGCCGGGATCCTGTTTTGGATTCTGTGTCTCCCTCTCTCTCTGCCCCTGCCCCATTCATGCGTGCGCACATGCTCTCTGTCTCTCTCTCTCTCTCTCTCTCAAAAATAAACATTAAAAAAATTTTTTTAATTAAAAGTAAAAAAATAAAGTAAACCGTTATGCCCAATGTGGGGCTCAAACATACAACCTGAGATCAAGAGTTGCATGCTCACTGACGTAGCCAGCCAGATGCCCCTGGAATATTATTTTCTTACAGTATTTTAACTTGGAATTCTCTAATTTTTAGCAAATTAATAAGGTTTTGGGGCACCAAATTAATAACCAACTGGGTGGCTCAGTTGGTTAAGAAGCCAATTCTTAGTTTTGGCTCAGGTCATGATCTCCTGGTTGGTTTCATGAGTTCTAGCCCTGCATCGGGTTCTGCAACGTCAGCATGGAACCTGCTTGGGATTCTCTCTCCCTCGCTCTCTGCCCCTCCCCCACTCACACTGTTTCTGTCTCTCTCAAATAAAATTTAAAAAATTAAAAAAATATTAATAATGTTTTGTCCTTTTTTGTTACATTTTCTTACAGATTTATGAGAACTCTATGTTAAGATATTCTATGATAAGGGGATTAACTCATTAAAGTGTCAAATATGATCACCAACTGCTACATGTTGCTATTGAGCACCTGACCAGTGGCTTATGCATATTGTGATGAACAATAAATTATAAAATATACACCAGGTATATTACTACAAAAATAAAAAGGTTGGAAACATCTCATTTATAATATTTTATTATTGATTACCTGTTGAAATGAAAATACTTTGGGTATGTCAAGTTAAATATAATAAAATCATTTAAATTAATTTTGTCCATTTCTTTTTACTTTTTTGATGCCACTAGAAAATTTAGACTTGCAAATGTATTTTGCATTATATCTTGATTGGATGGTGCTTTTATGAGCTGCAAAGTTTTGCCCAGTTATATTTTTATGTGGTCAGATGTATTAGTCTTTTTTTTATGACTTCGGAGTTTTGTGATATTCCATTTCCCATGGAAAGTCCTCGTAATTTTATATTTTTATTCTTTACATAAAAATCTCTGATTCATCAGAAAATTGTTTTGATGCAAGGTGTGAGGTAAGAATCCAATATTACTTTGTCCAGAAGGCAACCCAATAGAATAACTGAGTCAGAATAAGCAACATTTATTGTTTAATCTCAACTTTTTTCCCCACTGATTTGAAATGTCACACTTATTACATCCTATGTATGGTAACGTGTGGTAGGGCTAGTACTACATATTTTCTTTCTCTTTTTTGCTGAGTTTTTCTGGTTATTCTTGCTTGTTTATTTTTCGGTGTGAGCTTCAGAATCATATATAGATCCAGAATTCCATTGTTATAGTAACTATATTAATGTTTACATTAATTTGGAGAGAAATGAAAGCTTCACGATATTGAGTTTCCCTTGCCAAGAACATCATATGTCTTTACATTTATGCTAGTGCTTTTTTGTGTCCATGAGTAGCATTGTAAAAATTTCTTCATATAGCTCTTCCACAGCCGGTAAATTTATTTCTAAATATTTTCTAGTCAAATTGTTATTAAAAATGAAGTCTTTTCTTCTATTAATGCTTCTTTTTTTAATATATGAAGGATGATGACTTTATATATTAACTTTGGAACCAAGGGCCTAACAACATTTCGCTTTGGTTTTAAAGTTTATTTCTTTATTTGGAGAGAGACAGAGACTGTGTGAGCAGGGGAGGGTCAGAGAAAGAGGGAGAATCTCAAGCAGGCTCTACACTGTCAGTGCGGAGCTCATGTGGGGCTCGAACTCATGAAACCATGAGATCATGACTTGAGCAGAAATCAAGAGTTGGACGCTTAACCAACTCAACCACCCAGGCCCCCCTATTTTGTTAATATTTTTTAGTTGGATTACTTTTTATTGTAATTCAATATTAAATCATATGATCTAGGAACACGGATGATTTGTCTTCTTTTCTAAATTGTATACATTTTATTTCCTTATTTTATGTAATTGAATTGGCCAGGATCTCCAGGTCAGTGTCTATTAGTAGTAGTAATAGATATCCTTGTCTTGTTCCTGATTTCAAGATGAATAGTTCTGAGGTTCCCCACTCAGCATGATGCTAGGTTTTAGATTGAGATAAATGCATTTAATTATATTAAGGCAGTGTCAATTGCCATTTTATTGATAGGGATTTTTTCAATTAAATTAAAAATTTTAAATCTTAATTCCAGTAGAGTTAACATACAGTGTAATATTAGTTTCAGGTATACAATGGAGTGATTTAACACTTCTGTCCAACACCCAGTGCTCACCGGGACTAGTGCACTCCTTAATCCCCATCACCTATTTAACTCGTCCCCTGCCCCGCACACGCACCACGCCTCTAATAACCGTCACTTTGTTCTCTATAGTTAAGAGTCTGTTTCTTGATTTGTCTCCCTCCGTCTCTCTTCTTCCTTTGTCCAATTGTTTTGTTTCTTAAATTCCACATAGGTATGAAATCATACGTCATTTGGCTTTCTCTGAGGGATTTACCTCACTTGGTATTAGATAGGGTTTTTAAAAAAAGACTCGACGTTGGGTTTTATCAAATGCCTCTCAACATATAGGCAAATGACTTTTAATCCATTAGTGTGGTGAAAAGAACAGATTTCCTAAGTTGAACCATCTTTGCATCCCTGGACTAAATCACACTTGGTCATGGTGTATTAGTTTTCTAATGTGCTACTGGGTTTTGTTTAACGATGTTTTGTATTGATTATTTTTGTGTAATATTTCTCAGATTGGTGTCTGTTATTTCAGTTTGCTTCTTTACGGACGCCAATTATGTATGCATTTAATTTATTTTGTATGTATTCCATATCTATCACATCATCCCTTTAACGTCTTGTGTGTTGATTCTTTATATTCCCTTTTTCCATTCCTGTCTTCCACATCCCCAGCTGTGCTTTCATCAGTACCCAGTCTTTATGCAGCTTCCAAGCTGCATTTGACCTTCATTTCGGTGATTTTTTTTCAGATCTTCCCTTAATCCTGCCAGCATATGTGTAATCTACTTCTGTTGCTTTGTCATTGTTTCCTGTGAAATTGCATATAGGTGACTATTCATTTATTTTTAAAAATTCAGGAAAATATTTAGCCACAATTTTCATCTACCTCATTGAACATTTTTCCAGTAAATGTTTTCCTTTTTTTCCTGCTTTTTTTTTTCTTCCCTTAATATATTTTTATAGATCCTGAGTTGATTCCTTTTTGGTTAATCACCCTGGAATAAGTTTTTCTGAATCAGCTCTTTTCAAAAGACTTCTGTGAAAGAGAGGTGTGGGCCATATTCTAGCTAGCAAGAGTTGTTCTACTGAAAAAGCGGGTTATTTCAGCCTTTAACTTTGTCCAGCCAATTGATTATCAGCAGATTTGGGCCATTCATAAGGCAAAGTAATTTTCTTCCTCACCGGCAAACCAACAGATTGTTTCCAGCAAGTATGGCTTTTTTGTACAACTTTTCATTCAACTCCATCTCTTCTCCTTTTTCTAGAAACCTCACCAGCTTGAGATCCAAACCAGAGCAGCTCACACTCAAGCTGGTATACTT
The DNA here is from genome assembly GCF_014898765.1 of Herpailurus yagouaroundi. NCBI lineage: Eukaryota > Metazoa > Chordata > Mammalia > Carnivora > Felidae > Herpailurus > Herpailurus yagouaroundi. The sequence continues at coordinate 20,152,143 of NW_024412428.1, read as the reverse complement.
TTATTAGTATAAAACAAGGGTCAGCAAACTGCAGCCCACGGACCAGCTGCCTGTTTTTATCAATAAAGTTTTGTTGAAACACAGCCATGCCCATGTGTTTGTCTATGGCTGCTCGGGCTCTACAGTGGCAGGGCTGAGTAGTTCAGACAGAGACCATATGTCTACAAAGCCTAAAATATTTACTATTTGGCTGTTTAAGAAAAAGTTCACTGGCCTCTGTTGTAAAAAGCTGGGTTTACATTTCAATATGTATCGCTTATAACTCTTAAGACTTTTTCTGAACTCAGCATCCATGGTCACCTTCACTCTGGAGCTTGCTATGTTTCAGTTTGATCTTCACTGATTTTGCAAGTCTTTTATTTTATTTTTTGTTTTGGGGTCTCTGTTGTTTCCTAGATTTATAAAGGGTAGGCTTTGCATTACTGTTTTTCTTGTTTTCCTTTCTGCTTTTGGGTGGTTTTTCTGAGATGTGAATGAGGAATTGCTGAGTTTACTCTGTATATTAAAATTAGAAATTCTCAGGGTGCCTGGGTGGCTCGGTTAAGCCTCTGACTTCAGCTCAGGTCATGATCTCACAGCTTGTGAGTTTGAGCCCTGTGTCAGGCTCTGTGCTGACAGCCAGTATCCCTCTCTCTCTGCCCCTCTCATCCCTGTCTCTCAAAAATAAATAAACATTTTTAAAAAATTAGAAATTCTCGGGGCGCCTGGGTGGCGCAGTCGGTTAAGCGTCCGACTTCAGCCAGGTCACGATCTCGCGGTCCGGGAGTTCCAGCCCCGCGTCAGGCTCTGGGCTGATGGCTCGGAGCCTGGAGCCTGTTTCCGATTCTGTGTCTCCCTCTCTCTCTGCCCCTCCCCCGTTCATGCTCTGTCTCTCTCTGTCCCAAAAATAAATAAACGTTGAAAAAAAAATTTAAAAAAAAAATTATAAATTCTCAAATGATATTCCAAAGAATTGGTTTTTTGTTTGCTTCTTTGGTTGGTTGGTATTTGGTCATTGAAGAGAGACCCCAGCATACTAAATGTCTTTGTCCTAGGTACATGAAGATTTTTTTCTCTTTAATTTAATTTATCATGACACGTATCATGATATAAGCATTTTCTCTTTAAATACATACATTTATATGAGGTCGGGGGTTGGTCCATGAAAGGTGAGCATATTTCTGGAGGAAATGTACCCGAATGTAGTTGCTATAAGAACAGGGATCCATATGTGTGTTGTCCGTGACTTTATCTCCAGTACTGAAAGGAGAGTCTGGCACATAGTAGGCACCCAATATGCATGTGCAGAGTGAAGGGGTGGAAAGGAAACCCTCTGGCTACAAGGTCTTGCTGTTGAGTGGGCAGGGATGCCTAAAGATAAGATAAGAACTCCTGGGGCGCCTGGGTGGCGCAGTCGGTTGGGCGTCCGACTTCAGCCAGGTCGCGATCTCGCGGTCCGTGAGTTCGAGCCCCGCGTCGGGCTCTGGGCTGATGGCTCAGAGCCTGGAGCCTGTTTCCGATTCTGTGTCTCCCTCTCTCTCTGCCCCTCGCCCGTTCATGCTCTGTCTCTCTCTGTCCCAAAAATAAATAAACGTTGGAAAAAAAAAAATTAAAAAAAAAAAAAAAAAGATAAGAACTCCAGAAGAGGAGTCAGTCTGGGATGGGTAGAAGTGAAGAGAAGGATTGGTTTACAAATTGGGTTTGGGAGTCAAAAATTAAGCTCTAGCGACTAGGAATAACATAAGGTATTCAAATGAGAAACTGTTGATATTCTTGCAAACTGAGTTTTTTTAATAAAATCAAGAAATTAAATTCTTTCTTCATCTCAAAACAAAAAAAAAAAAATAGAAAAGTCAATAGGAATAACAAGGGAAGTAAAAATAAAACACAAAAAGAAACTACTATGGTGTCTTTGAGGTGTATTTCAAATTAGAAGGCACTTAAGCAAAATGTCTTTTCTGTGAGGACATTTTAAAAATAAGATCAGTTTCCAGTTTCCCAGGCAATTCCACATGTCAGGAAGCTTATCTACCTACTTGACTGACTCAAGTATGAAAATGATAGTAACAACTTGATGGATAGTCAGATAAAGCTTGGTAACTTTTCCTCACCAACCACTGGCCCCATAGGAGATATTAATCACTCCGGTTTTTATTTTGTATCTGATGTTTTAAAAGTAAAACCTAAGAAATTCATTTCCATGTGTTTAGGTTGAAAGAAAGAGAGAGAGAGAGAGAGAGAGAGAGAGACAGAGGTTTCACTCAATCTATTTCAGAAAATATAGGCACCTTGAGACTGAACATTTCTTTCAGTCTTGGCCCAAAGGCAATCACATTAGGGACATTGCATGCATTTGGGGTGATAAAAATTGAGCTGTGGTCTATCCTATTGCATAATTTTCATTCTAAAATTACTTGCACTGGACATAATGACCCCATCAGTCAACCTATCATCTGGTTAGTTGAATGAAGTAAAATAATCTCAGCTGGTCTCAGAGGAGTGGGGCTGAGATTTCCTGTGGGTTTGTTCTAGATCTCTGTCAGCCAGCCAGCATTGGCTCTTACCTTCCGTCTCTACGGCAAAGACTACTCAGGCCAAAGGAGAAGCCGCTTTAGATGAGGTCTGTAACCCAAGATGGAAGCACTTAACTAACCCAAGTTTTTTTTTTTTTTTTTTTTTTTTTTGCCCCCCCCCCCCCCCCTTCTGGTAGATCTAATGCACAGTGATTGTTCCTAATTAGGCGGTCTTACTTGAAAAGTACCCCCCCCCCCACAAATGCTAAGAGGGAGCTCTCTTTAAGTGTCTTTGAAACAAAGATACATTGGGGTAGAAAGTCAGTTTTCACTTAAGAAATCACAGCTGGGTAAACAATGTTTGTTCACTACAAGAAGAAAATTTATAGTATTTGTCAGGAAAAAATAAACACATTGGGACTGTTTGTGACAGTGTCACACTTAGTGATCCTTTGAGCCAGGCAACACAAGAAACAGATCAACAATGGAGGCAACTTTCTCATAATGTTTTGGAGCAGCTTTTTGTTTCCTTACCCATTTTCTATTTCACTTTTCAAGAGGACCTATATTTCTATGCATGTTGGGAAAAAAAGAATAGAGTAGTAATGGACCCTTTACTATCCTCATTGTCTATGTTTTCCGGAAGAGAAGTTCTCCTTAAAAACAAAACAAAACAAAACAAAACAAAAAACAAAACAAAAAAATAAAAAGATAAATTCTCTTATGAATTTTAGCGGTTGTAGGCCTTCACTCCTGGTCTTGGGATTTGACCCAGCCTTAGAGCAATGTTTTCCAGACTAAATTTCATGGAGAGTTAAAATTGGTTTTAAAACCAATACAGAGTTTTCATCTTTTAATTTTATACGGAAAGGTCATTTAAACAAAACAGAATATTTCTATCATCTACTATAACCCTCATTTTTTACAAAAAATGAATATTTTGAGGCACCTGGGTGGCTTCGTTTGTTGAGCATCCGACTTCGGCTCAGGTCATGATCTCATAGCTCGTGGGTTCGAGCCCCACGTCGGGCTCTGTGCTGGCAGCTTGGAGCCTGGAACCTGCTTCGGATTCTGTGTCTCCCTCTCCCTCTGCCCCTAACCCACTCACTTTCTGTCTCTGTCTGTCTCAAAAATAAGTAAACATTGAAAAAAAAATTTTTTTTAAAGAAATGAATATTTTAATACCAAAAGAGAAAGGACAGAAAAGCAAGTGTAAAAACCTCAAAACAAAAGACAGAGCCTTTCATGGAATACATTTAACTCTACGAGACAACTGAATCTATTTCCCCGAATTTCTCATTTCACTCCTGAAAGTTGAAGACCATGTCAACAGCTGGCCCCGAGCCACGACTGGCATTTGGAATTCACTAGATTAGGGCAAGGCCACAGAGAACTTCTGGTGCCAAGGGCTATAGAAAGGGGAGGAGTTTTGTTGAGTGCTGCCCATGCCCTTTCGTGGTCATCCATCATTACCCAGCAATCTGTAAGTAAGCTCAGCAATCTGTAAGTGTTTTTAAGGGACCTTGGGGGAATTCAACTGTTGTGGATTTTTCAGTTTATTTAAAGGTTTGGCAAAATTTATATTAAACACCCCAAAAGTTTTAAATCTTTAAGCCCCAGTGGAATTTCAAAGAGCTTAATGATATTTTCTTTTTAATGACTGGACCCTAGAAAATTATTTTTAAAAGCAGGGTTACTATAAAAAGGGTTCTGAACGTTTTTAGGACAGCTTATGGTACCAGTGAAAGCACATAGACTTCTTGGTGGTTTCATGCAGGAAGGTGTGCATATGCATGTGTGTGCGTGCACGTGTGTGTCTGTGTGCACGTATGTGTGGCAGCTGGAAGCACCTGCCAAGGAGCGCCCTGCTTTTATTTGTCAAGCCACAGTAACTTGCTACCATGACCCTAATAGATAAACTCCATGCTTTGGAGCCTTTATAGGGGGCACGTAAACAGAAAAGGAAAGGCGGATCAGAAGAGTGTAGGCAGAAAGTGAATGTTGAGGACCCAGAGAAAGCAGTGAGAAGGGGACGTATCCAGAGATGCACAAGAAGGAAAGATACCAAGGAGAAGTAGGGCCCATATCAGACTTCATACAATGAGTCCTCGGGTCTCCATGGATAATGGCTATACCGAGTGGAGCCTCATGAGTTTGGTCCTTTACATAGAACTCCTATCTGTTTAACAGAAATGCTGATAATTGGCTGGAACCTTCTGTCCCTAAAAGGATTGTAACGATTGGCATTTCTGAGAGGGAAATCTGCTCATCTACAAAAATTACCCAGCGGGGACTTCTGTGGTTAGGCCCAGGGAGAAAATGGACCCATTCAACAGGTTTAGCATTAACGCTCCCTTCTGCCTATCACCAGCCAAGCTGAGTAGGCAAAGACTAGCTATACCGGCAGCTTGATGTGTTTGAGTTTTGGGGTCTACCAGAGGGAAGCCTGAATCAGAAGTCAGAAGAACTGAATTAGTCTCTATAATCTTAAATATATTTAATTTTGTTTTGAATGTTTATTTTTGAGAGAGAGAGAGACAGACAGAGAACAAGTGGGAAAGGAGCAGAGAGAGAGGGAGACACAGAACTGGAAGCAGGTTCCAGGCTCTGAGCCGTCAGCACAGAGCCTGACATGGGGCTTGAACCCATGACCTGTAAGATCATGACCTGAGCCGAAGTCGGATGCTCAACCGACTGAGCCACCCAAACGCCCCAGTCTCTATAATCTTGAAAAAGTCACCTAAATTTTCTAGCCTTATACTTAAAAATCTATAAGAAAAAGAAGGTTGGTCTTTGTCAGTTTTTTGGTTTTGTTTTTATTAATTACAGTATTTATTTTGTGCTTTTTTTTTCAGTAGCAGAATCCTGTTTTCACTAGAAATGCTATTTGAAAATTGATATAAATAAATAACCACGAAGCCAACCTGATATGGTGGAAAATACCATGGGGATGGGTTCTGGAAGCCAGACCTGAGGCACCCCTGTGGGCTTGGCCCGTCTTATCTTTTCTGAGACACTCTTGGTGAAATTGTGGGATAGATGGGATTTGACATCCTTCCAGCCCCCAGAGCAGCTGACTCTATGCTCCAGCTACAGAAAATCTATTTGGGTGTGTATGTGTGTGGTTAACGTTTCAAAGATGAGTGTTAGTCTGTACCTGGAGATATAGGGTAAAGGGCAAGCAAGGCCATGGCAAGATAAACAGCTTACTCCTAAATAAGCACAAGAAAAATAGCTGTGAAGGTCCTGAGGTCTAGCACAGGGCAATACCATAAGTTACATCAGCAGAAAGGCATAAACTTTCATCTACTGAATAAAAACAAGTGTCTTTCAATCAACCACAGTTGGGATTCAGGGCGTAACTTGTTGATATATGCGAAGTTATATATAGTTTTACGTGCATAAATCTACTTCGTAGATAAATATATTTAAAACAATGGAGAAAATTGGGGCGCCTGGGTGGCGCAGTCGGTTGAGCGTCCGACTTCAGCCAGGTCACGATCTCGCGGTCCGTGAGTTCGAGCCCCGCGTCGGGCTCTGGGCTGATGGCTCAGAGCCTGGAGCCTGTTTCCGATTCTGTGTCTCCCTCTCTCTCTGCCCCTCCCCCGTTCATGCTCTGTCTCTCTCTGTCCCAAAAATAAATAAAACGTTGAAAAGAAAAATTAAAAAAAAAAAATGGAGAAAATCTTGATATGAATGTAGCAAAAGCTATGGAATTAATGCAAAAACAATATGTCTTAAAATTAAGACTTCTTTTCCAAGTTTAATATGACTTGTTGCCTATGAAAAGCAAATGCTCTGAAGGGATAAAAATGAAATAAATTATTCCTTTCCCAGAGTAATCTACAGATACAAGAACTCTTCAGTGCGGTGGTATGTGTCCGGCGAAAAACACACTTAAATTTATGCATCTGAGGGGCGCCTGGGTAGCTCAGTCGGTTAAGCGTCTGACTTCGGCTCAGGTCACGATCTCACAGTTGTGAGTTCAAGCCCCGCGTCGGGCTCTGTGCTGATAGCTCAGAGCCTGGAGCCTGCTTCAGATTCTGTGTCTCCCCCTCTTTATGTCCCTCCCATGCTCATGCTCTGTCTCTCTCTCTCTCAATAATAAAAACGTTAAAAAAATTTTTTTAAAAACAAAAAAAGTTATGCATCTGAGTTTTACCAAAAGTGTTGTTAACCTTTAGAAGAAGGATTTAAAGAAGAGTTTAAATATTCTTTCTTGATTAACTAAAAAGTCTCCATAATTTCTTTGAAATTTTTGATATCAAATACATAAACACTTTAAGATAAATAATAGAGATCTGTGGGTTAAATATTAAAGTGATGATTCTGGAATAATATGGTAAAATAAGCCAGTGCTATGTTTTATGACTCTCCATCTTAGGAGACAAAATGCATTATTTATAAATCTAGTATTTATAAATAAATAAGTTCTATTTACTCTCCATGATACACTTACCTTATATAAATTATACCAAATCTCCCACTGATTAGATTGAATAGATTTTCTTTTTTTTCTCATTTGTGTTTTTATTTATTTTTTTAATATAATTTTTGTCAAGTTGGCTAACATACAGTGTGTAAAGTGTGCCCTTGGTTTTTGGGGTAGATTCCCGTGGTTCATCGCTTACATACAACACCCAGTGCTCATCCCAGCGGGTGCTATCCTCAATGCCCATCACCCACTTTCCCCTCTCCTCCACCCCTCCATCCACCCTCAGAATGTTCTCTGTATTTAAGAGTCTCTTGTGGTTTGCCTCCCTCCCTCTCTGACTGCGGGTGAAATAGATTTTTAAAGAGATATTTCTGTCCATAAAGGCATTCTTATTATCTATTTTACAATGAAATAGTAAATGCCATATTTTGATCTTTGAAATAACCAATTTATATTAAAGATATTGAGCTTTTCTATTTCATGGCTAGAATAACAAAAAAAAAAAAAAACAACACAAAAGATGGCATTTTAAGCAATGTGTATTTTTAAATTGAGTTTCAGCATGGAAAGTGTTGAAATTAGCAAAGTATTATCAGCCACACCTGGTAAGATCAAACAGGCAGTTTTTTACAATCTAATTTAAACTCCAGAAAAATGTATTAGAAATGTAAAAGGCTGGCTCTGCACCTATTTGAACAAGGTCACTGTCACCACTATAATATTTTAAGAGGCCTCTTGTGAAGTGAAAATATGGGAAATCACTTAAAAGGAAGAGTCACACTTGGAAATATTTAGTTCATAATATGTGTTATATGGGTTGGGGGAGACTAATACACATATGGAAATTCATTCTACCTGCCCAAGAAAAGAAAATACTTTCACTCTAATGATTTTGATGAGGATTATGATGGCAGTCATTTTCATTAACTAGAATTTACCAACTTAGCAGAATTTCCAGTTATGAACATTGTATAAATTTTACAAAACTCCTTCATTTAGGAAATGAATTTTGAAAACAAGAAAGTGAAACAAATAGAAGCTGACTTCATGAGTCCTTAGCTCTCTTCTACAACCCAACTTAGTCTCAGTCTAGAAAAAAACAGGCCCGACATTGATAGAACACCAAATAACACAGGCTGTCCATCCATGCAACCACCCATCCATCCATCTATCCAACCAACTATCCAGCCAGCCATCCACCCATTCAATCATCCACTCATACTTTTGAGAGAACTAATTTCGTGACTGAATTGAGTTTTAAATTATGTGGTTTATTCATTAATACTCAATGAATGAGTATTTATTGATATGCTGTTTATTCCCATAAATTATGTTGTTTCTACAACAAACTAATAATAAACAATTATACCTAACATATGTAAATAAATCACAACTCTTCCTTTTGTCCTGGTCATCTCAGCTAATCCATGCTTCGTAACAGTGGGATCTAGAATGGAGTAATTATCATTCCCTTACAAGATTGAAAAGCCAGAAGCTAAGGGACATATAGAGCACTCTGTAAGTTAGCCCTAGAGCCAGAGCTAGAACTCACATTTTCTGACACATGAAGCTCTCTACTTTTTATTTTGATTCCCTGGTTCCATCTTTACTTCAGGGAGACAAAAGAAGCCATACCATCTCTCCCATGTCCCCTTGTGAAGAGGGGAGAAAAACCAGCCATGAGCCACAATGAGCAAAACAATGTGACATGGGAGAAGACCACAAGCATTGGAATCAGGCAGAAACAGCTTTTATATCTTGGTGTCCACACTGCTTTCTGCAGGAGTTTGGGCAGGTTCCTATACCTCTCTGAGCCTCAGTTTTCCCAGCTTTATGTTTTTTAATATAATTTATTGTCAAATTGGTTCACATACAGTGTGTACAGCGTGCTCTTGGTTTTGGGGGTAGATTCCCGTGGTTCATCGGTTACATACAACACCCAGTGCTCATCCCAACAAGTGCCCACCTCAATGCCCTTCGCTCATTTTCCCCTCTTCCCACTCCTCCCCATCTACCCTCAGCTTGTTCTCTATATTTAAGAGTCTCTTATGTTTTGCCTCTTCCCTCTCTGTTTGTAACTATTTTTTTCCATTCCCTTCCCCCATGGTCTTCTGTTAAATTTCTCAAGTTCCACATATGAGTGGAAACATATGATATCTGTCTTTCTCTGACTTACTTATTTCACTTAGCGTAATACCTTCCAGTTCCATCCACGTTGCTGCAAATGGCAAGATTTCATTCTTTCTTATTGCCAAGTAGTATTCCATTGTCTATATAAACCACATCTTTATCCATTCATCAGTTGATGGACATTTAGGCTCTTTCCATAATTTGGCTATTGTTGAAAGCACTGCTATAAACATTGGGGTACATGTACCCCTATGAATCAGCACTCCTGTATCCTTTAGATAAATTTCCAGTAGTGTTATTGCTGGGTCATAGGGTAGTTCTATTTTTAATTTTTTTGAGAAACCTCCACACTTTTCCAGAGTGGCTGCACCAGTTTGCATTCCCACCAACAGTGCAAGAGGGTTCCCGTTCCTTCACATCCTCGCCAGCATCTGTTGTTTCCTGAGTTGTTAATTTTAGCCACTCTGACCGGTGTGAGGTGATATCTCAGTGTGGCTTTGATTTGTATTTCCCTGATGATGAGTGATGTTGAACATCTTTTCACGTGCCTGTTGGCCATCTGGATGTCTTTGGAAAAGTATCTGTTCATGTCTTCTGCCCATTTCTTCACTGGATTATTTGATTGTTAAAATTATTTGATTATTAAAATGAAGATAATAATGCTATTTTTGCAGGCTTTAAAATAATAATTAAACTGTGTTTATAACATATACATAGCTTCTGGCACATGGTAAATAACAAGTGAATAAGTGGGAGATATTTTTTATTAATAAAGGGGAAGACTATGCCTGCTTAAATTAGATAATAAACATTTTATTATAAACACTTTTGTAGCGTAGCTCACTGGTCTCTATAGATTTCCTCTGCAAATCCCAGCCTTGTGGTCACCAGACCCCTTGGGTGACACACAGTTAAGGCCAAACAATAGCCACTCTGCCAACCCAACTAAAGGCCCACAGCATACAGTGCCCATAACATGATCCCAGGAACATAAGATGAACACTTAACACTGTCTAGACCAGAAGTTGCAAGCTTGGGAGCCAGCCTCATAAATTAAATGAAAGAAGCAGGCTGAGGCTTGACCGTGGGAAAGTTGAAAGCATGCATCCTCTCAGGAGGGAGCAGCCCTAAATTCCAGGAGACTGGAAGCCTCATTTAAGGGGGGGTGGAGCGGGGATAGCAGAATGGGGATAGCAGTGTTTCCACCTCAGTGTTTCAAGAGAAGCTGGAAGTCCTGATTATATGAACTCTCCCAGTGTCTGAATGTGGCTGACAAAATCACTCTCTCTGGGTCCCATAAAAGATATTCACAGCCCAGTTGGGCCCACAGACTATTATTTGGGACTCTATTCTGCACCTCCAGGTAAGGGGAAAACCCACTGGACTTCAAAGGAAAGCATAATAGCTTTTCAGTTCATATTTGTCTGCCCTTCCGTTCACATCCAGTCACATGAATGACTTTTTCTGAACACAGACCAGAATATCTACATCCCTGTTGCCCTAAGATACTAGAGTGAGAAAGTTGGATGATCAGAATTTTGAATTGTGCAAGAAAATTCCTTGTGCTGTTAACACGCATCCTTTGATAGAGTCTTGTCTTATTTCCGAGTGAGGTGTCCTCTGGCCATAGTCTCCCGAGCCTGGGAAAGAATCTTCCCTCCAGCTGGAGTTCCAGAAGTGGCGGAGCTGCCCCTGGGAAACTGGTTTGCCTACATCTTTAGACTATGAGATGCCTCGCCGGCTGTTTTTGTCTTGTGGTAACTGCCAGGAAGCTGAAAGCCAAATTTTCTAGCAACTGTTTACCTGTGTTTCATGTGCTTATCTTAGTCCTGACTTCATTTTAATTTTCCGTTTTAAATTTTAAATTTATCATTGAAGTATAATTGGCATACAATGTTATGTTCGTTTCCGGTGTACGACATAACTGATTTAACAATTCTGGGCATTACTCAGTGTTCACCACGACACTCGGATAAGTATAATCACCATCTGTCACCATTGAAAATTGTTACAATATTATTGACTATATTCCCTATGCTGTACGTTTCATCTCCATGACTTATTTTATAACTGGAAGTTTGTATCTCTTAATACCCTTTATTGATTTCACCCCCTACCAACCTCCATCTGGCAACCACCGGCTGGTTCTTTGTATTTAAGTGTCTGTTTATTTGTTTGTATGTTCATTTGTTTTGTTTTTTATATTTCACATATAAGTGCAATCCTCTGGTATTTGTCTTTCTCTGACCGACTTATTTCACTTAGTATAACACTCTCTAGGTCCATTTATGTTGTCACAAATGGCAAGATTTCTTTTTTTTATGGTGAAGTAACATCCCACTGCATATATATATACAACATTTTCTTTATCCATTCATCTATGGATAGACACTTGGGTTACTTCCACATCTTGGCTGTTATAAATAATGCCGCAATAAACACAGAGGTGCATATATATGGTTTTGAATTAATTTTCACTTTCTTCGAGTAAATACCCAGTAGTGGCCTTACTGGATTATACGGTATTTCTATTTTTAATTCTTTGAGGAAGCTCCGTACTGTTTTCCACAGTAGTTGTAACAATTTACATTCCTACCAATAGTGCATGAGGGTTCTCTTTTCTCCACGTCCTCACCAACACTTGCTATTTCTTATATGTTTGATACTAGCCATTCTGATAGGTGTGAGGTGATACCTCATGGTGGTTTTGATTTGCATCTCCCTGATGATTAGTAATGTTGAGTATCTTTCTCTTGTGTCTGTTGGCCACGTGTATGTCTTCTCGGGAAAAAGAAATGTCTATTCAAGGTTCTCTTCTCCCTTTTTTTAATAAAAGTTGATTTATTTCTTTTGAGAGAGAGTGAGAGAGTGGGGAAGCAGCAGCAGCAGCAGAGAGAGAGAGAGAGAGAGAGAGAGAGAGAGAAAATCCCAGGCAGGCTCTGTGCTGGTGAGCCAGACGCGGGGCTCCAACACATGAACCATGAGATCATGACCTGAGCCAAAACCAGGAAGGAGTTGGATGTTTAACCTACTGAGCCACCCAGGGGCCCCTCTCTTCTTACTTTTTAATCAGATTTTTTTTTTGGTGTTGAGTTAGATATGTTCTTTATATATACATTGGATATTAACCCCTTAACAGGTATATCATTTGCAAATATCTTCTCCCGTTCAGGTTGCCTTTTTGTTTTGCTGATGGTTTCCTGTTCAGTACAAAAACTTTTTATTTCGGTATAGTCCCCAAAATTTATTTTTGCTTATGTTTCCGCTGCCTGAGGAGACATATTTCTAAATACGTTGCTAAGGCCAATGTCAAAGATTGCTGCCTATGTTTTCTTTTATGGGTTTTGTGGTTTCAGGTCTCATGCTTAGGTTTTTAATCCATTTTGAATTTATTTTTTGTGTGTAAAGTATAAGAAAGTGGTTCAGTTTCATTCTTTTGCATGTAGCTGTCTAGTTTTCCCAACACCATTTATTGGAAATTCTGTCTTTTCCCCATTGTATATTGTTGCCTCCTTTGTCATAGATTAATTGGTCACATACACATGGGTTTATTCCAGGGGTTTCAATTCTGTTCTGTTGATCTCTGTGTCTATTTTTGGGCTAGTACCATACTGTTTTGATTTCTATAACTTTGTAGTAGTTCTTGAAGTCTGGTATTGTGATAGCTTCTGCCTGGTGCTTCTTTCTCAAGATTGTTTTGGCTATTTGGGTTTTTTTGTGGTTCCATACAGATTTTAGGATTATTCGCCCTAGTTCTGTAAAACTACTATTGGTATTTTGATAGAGATGACATTGAATCTGTAGATTTCTTTGGGAAGTATGGACATTTTAACGATATTAATTCTTCCAATACATGAGCATATTAATTTTTTATACCAGATTCTGATGTTCTCACTTACATTTTTTATTTTAGTGAGCCCCCCAAATCCCATGTTTGGAACGTGTTGTGGCAAAAATCAATTTGAAAAATACATAGAGATCGAATGCTGCTCAGCAATTTAAAGGAAGAAACTATTTTTTTTTTAAATCCTAACATTTCACAATACTTATATGGTTTTATTTTTTTTTTTATTTTTTTTTTTCAACGTTTATTTTTGAGGCAGAGAGAGACAGAGCATGAACGGGGGAGGGGCAGAGAGAGAGGGAGACACAGAATCGGAAACAGGTTCCAGGCTCTGAGCCATCAGCCCAGAGCCCGACGCGGGGCTCCAACTCACGGACCGCGAGATGGTGACCTGGCTGAAGTCGGACGCTTAACCGACTGTGCCACCCAGGCGCCCGGGGAAGAAACTATTGATACATGGAACAGTTTGGAGGGATCTCAAGGATACTTTGTTTAGTTTAAAAAAGACAATAACAAAAGGCCATGATTCCATTTACATAAGACTCTTGAATGGCATTATAGAGATGGAGAACACATTAGTGATTGCCAGAGGACAGAGATATGGTGGGTGGAGTGGGTGCATTCAACTACAAAAGGGTAGCACAAGAGAGTGCTTTGGATGGAACGGCTCTGTTTCTTGATGGTGGTGGTGGTGACAGAAAGTTATAATGGAATCAAATTGTGTAGAACTACACACACACCCGGAAACACACGAGCCTATGTAAAAGCTGATGAAAACTGGGTAAGGTTTATAGTCCAGTTAGCAGTATTGTACCAATGGTAGTTTCCTACTTTTGCTGTCGTGTCACAGTCATATAAGATGGCATCATTGGGGAAAGTGGTGTGAAAAGTGCCCAAAACCCAGGTACTATTTTGCAACTTCTCGTGAATCTGTAGTCTCTGGATAATCTGTGAATATAATCTATAGGCCTATAACTATTTTAAAGTAAAATATTAAGAAATAAGTAGATGCATAAAGACTTACCTGGATGCCTATAAAAGGGCCCAAGTTATTTATCTGGCAAATTCTATTCTTCCCTAGTGATACCGATTTGCTAAGGGCCACCCTCACTTTCCAAGGAACTCACTTTATTCGTAATGAACAGTTTTAAAACCTGTAGCCAAAGCCATAATTTCCTCTGGGAAATTATGATGTAATCATTAGTCAGTGCTCAAAAAACCCACTTGGGAACACGTTAGATATGTAACGATTGCTTAGAACTGAATATCCCTCAGAAGTTTTCATTTTTACCCGTTGCTAATAGAGAAATCTCTCCACTCAATGAACTCTTTAGCCTACTGAAACGAGTAAAGGAACATGAGAAGGGATGCCTAGAAAGTATGTGTTTATTAATATAGAGAATTACGCATATGCACATGCATACACACTCCTACTGAATTGATGGGATTTGCTATCAATTATTTTCCAGTTATTGCCATACTAACCAGATCAACTATTGATCAGATTGATCAGCTTCAGTCATCAAAATGCCTGGAAACCATGGAACGGCTGCAGTTTGCATCTAGAATAGATGGTGTTTTGTATAGAGTTAGATCAAACTTAATGAGTACATTTGAAGTGAACTGTCCCACGGGCCCACTTAGGCTGCAGCGAGTTGTGAATGTTTTGTGACTTAATGTTGAAGCAGGCTCTGAGAACAGGAGCAAAACAGTATTCAGGGCAGCTTCCTAACGGTAATTCCAGCCCCATTACTTGATAGCTCCTGATACTACTACATAGCAAAAGTTCCTACCTTTTTAATAAAAAATTCAAAAATTTGGTTTTGAGAGCAGAAAATATTATTAAAGTGCCTACAAAAATGCAGAATTTCAGAATACTGAGGAATATAGGTAATGAGGTAACCATTTAAATTTGATTGAGCAGAAGTATGAGGGAAATTTCATCGAGTACGATTATTCTGAGCACCAATTCACTGTGTGTGTATGTTTGCAGGGGAGTGGTTCCCCACGCCACTGAGAAATTCTCTGACACCAGCGGTGTGTCCCACAATTCAACTGAATTCTGACACTATCTACTAGAGGGAATATCAAGTTAGCCCACAGGTCAAGGGCTCAGTCCCACAAAATGCCTCCCCCACTTCCGATGCCAATCACAAGCCCCAGGTGATACCTGTGCTTCAGACCCACCTTATAAATCAGATGTTCCCATCACTCCCTCCTTGAGTTCTATAAATCTGTTGGTGTGGCTCACAGAACTCAGGATACTAACACTCACTAGATTATCAGTTTATTACGAAGGGTACTAAAAGATATGAATTAATAGCCCAGTGAAGAGATCCACAGGGCAAGGTCCCAAGCAAAGGAACTCTGCCCTCATGGAATCTGGGACCTGGCACAGTAGCACATGGACACCCTCTCGTTTGCCGACCTGGAAGCTCTCAGAACACTGTCCTTTTGGGGTTTTATGGAGGCTTCCTTACATAGGCATGATTGGTTATATCACTGACCACCTGCTATTGATTCAACCTCCAGCCGCTCTCTCCTCCCAGAAGGTCGGGATGGGACTGAAAGTTCCAACTCTCTAAACACATGGTTGGTTCCATTGGCAATCAGCCCCCATCCTTTGGTGCCATTCAAAAGTCACCTCATTAACATAAGACGCCTGTATAGTCTCAACAGTTTGGAAATTCCAAGGTTTTTAAACCTACAAGGCTTATCTCATTCTGCCATTTTTTTTTTTTTTTGTCTTTTAATCAACATTGCCTCAGGACAGGCAGGAAAATGGACAGAAAAGTTTTATTCATATTCCTCTAGGAAGAACTATTCATCCAATGTGAGTGCAAATAGTGTTCCTGCTATAGACGCTTACAGTTTAATTCTGAGTTACACAGGAAATAGATGACTGACAAATGTCCTAAAGTCTGAAACCAGAAGAGAGGCAAGAGAATATATGAAAAATGGAAAGGACCAGAACCAGCATCCATTTGTTTTTGCATAAAATAATGTTTAGATATAAAAGCCATACTGCAATTAACAGTCTTATGAATGCCTTTGCCCTCAAACTCTAGGAAAGATGGTCCAAGACGTGGAGAAGGTTGAGACTGAGAGAGGAGAAGGTACTGAAGACAGACTAAGGATTGAGTGAGATCGTGTATAAAACACCTGTCACGTCGGGTATACAGGTGGCATGAACAACTTCATGTGAGACAAGTTCTGTATTTTTCATTTGGGCAAATCAGCAAACCAAACAAACTCATTGGATATGCTCTTCAAGGTGAGTCTGGATACCCCCAAGGACGTTAACATTCCCAAATTATTCCACAGCTTTCTTCATGTGTGAGATTGCAGCACCTGGGGTGTACTTCTTTGCCTTCCTTCTAGTCCCTCCACCCCCACACACTCCAGATTGTTCCAAGAATATCCTGTACGCGTAAGCTACACTCAGAGATACAGTGACACATGCAGGGAAGAGAAGGGGGTTTCGTAGAACCTCTTTTCTCCTCTTTGCTCCAAATTTAAGTCAACACAGTTTTCTGTGACTTGTTTCTGTGATCACTGTGAATTTATTTCTCTGCCAGATACCTTTTACACTCCACAGACATTTCATAATGCTTAAGGAAAAAGAAAATGAAGCCACGATTATCAAAGACTTCATCAAAGCAAGGGGAACAATCACTGTTACTTCTGTGCTGGAAAAATTTCTGCCAGTCTTGAAAGTGTCTCCTGACTTATGACTGTAAACTCAGATATAAACTTGTCTACCAGAGGAGAAATTTATAAACTATGGGTCAGCTTTAAATATCACTTCGATTGAGCATAGCAGTAAACAAGTCACATCAGACAAAGGTAAGCTCTACTGGTAACACATGCCAGGGCTACAATAGCCCAGACCTTTGCTTCTGTTGTATATTTAAGTGCAACCAGGACTGTGGTAAATTTTTTTGGCTGTAAAAGAGAACACTAGGATCCCTGATGAGGATACCCAGATTATATGGAACACTTCTTGTTTGAAGTTCTGCTGAATTAAATGTGTCTTAAAACTCATGAATCCCAAGAATTTATACTCCTCTCAGATAGATTTACTACATAAGTATCTGGCACTGGAGCATGAAGAACAATGGAAATGGTGCTGACTGTTGGAGAGAATTTTTAGACGTGAAAGACACATCTTTCTGGCAATCCTCTGGTCTCTAGGAAATAAGTATCTTACAGTTTTCTACTCTCCGAAGGCCTTCATCTAAACCAAGAAAACTAATCTACTTTGGGGAGTAACTGCCAGTTAGAAGAGTAAGAGAGCATTTATATGGGGAAAGGGGACCAATTCTGAAGAGGCAAAAGAAAATGGAACACAGCCAAAGGGACCTGAAGATAGTTACTATGTCAGCATAAGGCATGCAGTCAAAAGGATGTAGGAGCAAGCTGATCTGGAAGCTCGTGGAACTTCCAGAGAAGTAGAGAAGGCAGTGAGGAGACCATCTAAGGAAAAGAAGCATGTAGGTACCATGTTGTCATTGCTTGTCTACCTCTGCTTAAAAATTCCCAGCATGGCCCCTATTTTTATTCCATAAGCAAATGTGTTCCCACCGTCCAGAAATCTATTGTTGTGGAGCATTGAAACAGAAGAGTCCAGGGCGCCTGAGTGGCTCGGTCGGTTAAGCGTCCGACTTCGGCTCAGGTCATGATCTCATGGTCCTTGAGTTCGAGCCCCGCGTCGGGCTCTGTGCTGACAGCTCAGAGCCCGGAGCCTGTTTCGGATTCTGTGTCTTCCTCTCTCTCTGCCCCTCCCCTGTTCATACTCTGTCTCTCTCTGTCTCAAAAATCAGTAAACGTTAAAAAAAAAAATTAAAAAAAAAAAAAAGTAGATGAAACAGAAGAGCCCAAAGGAATGGGAGCATGAAGCATCCAAGGAAACCCAAGAGAGAAAATATCAGATGGCTCAAGTTTTTCTCAGCATTATGAAGAGACATCCAGAACCTCTCCTTAAACAAGTATCACGTACTGCCCAAGGCACTATATAGTCTTAAACAAAAACCACTGCCTGACTCTGAGATGATCAAATCTCTCCAAACATTGCTGGAGCCACAAAAATGTGGGAATTTTATTAAGATTGTTGTCGTTGATGATGATGACGATGATTATAGAGCTATGGAAGAAAGTAGCCCACAATCATAAGTTTTAAAGTGTGCCTTTTTACACATACATTTGTGGAGCATTTGGGGTAAAGGGAAGAGGGAAAGGACTGCATGGGAAATCTGAGGAGAAAAAGACTACTCTTCAGAGTGACTTGGACTGGCCCCATCATTGTTACAATGAACATTATGATTATTAACCGTTTATTAAGTAGTAGCTACATGACTTTTTAACCCAATACTTAACCAAAATGTTCTGGATAAATTAATCCTTAAAATTGCCCTTTTAACTTTTCTCTTGGTGTTTAGATATTTGCTGAAAGATGGAAGGCTTGTAAGCATACTGGAGGGATCAAATCCCTCAGTCAAATGCCACTTCTGATGGCATTTAGGGTCCACTCAGATGACCTTAAAGAATCTCATCTCATTATCTGTGATGTAATCACCTCTGTTACTATCCAAGGTCATATTCGCTTTTTTGGGAATATATAGTAACGGACACACATTCTACTGGCTAAGACATGGACATACTCTTCGGGGGCCACCATTCAATCCACTACACTGGTCAGTAAACGTATAAATTTAGGCATTAGAAGATGGCTTTATGAAGAAAACAGAGCAGGGAGAAGGGATAAGAGAGTGACAGGGGATACTGTTTTTGATAAGGGTTAGAGAGAGCATCTGTAATGAGGCGCATTGTAGTGGAGACTTACTTGAAGTAGATGGGAGAGAAGTCTTTCAGGCAGAGGAAAGAGTAACACAAAGGCCCTAAAACTAGTTGTGTTAGAAGTGAGAACAGCAAAGAGACTGGTATTATGAGAATAGAAGTGTAGTAGGAGACGGGTCAGAGGCAGAATTTGAACTTTATTCTGAGTAAAAGGGGAAGCCATTGGTGTATTAAGCATAGAGGAATAATCAGTCTGACTTTTACTACTGTGCCTGATATACAATATGGAGAGGGCAGCAAAGTAGCGTGACCATTTAGGAAGACACCGTGCTATTCCAGGCAGGAATAGGGCTAGGGGTAGTAGCCATGGAAGTGGTGAGAAGTGATTCGATTTGGGA
The DNA here is from genome assembly GCF_014898765.1 of Herpailurus yagouaroundi. Classification (NCBI taxonomy): domain Eukaryota; kingdom Metazoa; phylum Chordata; class Mammalia; order Carnivora; family Felidae; genus Herpailurus; species Herpailurus yagouaroundi. The sequence continues at coordinate 20,133,048 of NW_024412428.1, read as the reverse complement.
TATACTCTGAAGGCTGAGCCATTAAGATTTGCTGATTGAGGGGCTATATGTGAGAGTGATAAAAAGAGTCAAGGATGATTTCAATGTTCTTTTTGCGCATGTGGCTGGATGGATATAAGCCAGCACCAAGTGAGACTTAGAAGATGGGGAAGAAGCAGATTTGGGAGCGAGAATCCTGTTTTGGATTTGGAAATTCCTTTTAAACATTCAAAGAGAGATACTCTTCTGTGAGTTGGCTATAGGCATCTGGAGTTCAGGGCGAAAGCTATATATCTTGGCATCATTGGTGGATAGCTGGTATTTAAATCACTGTAGAGTCAGTGTAATATAGAAAAAGGACTAAGACTGCAGAACCCTAAAATCAAGAAGCCAACGTGATGTGGAGGAATTAAGAAACAGATCCGTGAAGTGAGTTAGTGGTGTAAAACCATGAAAGTCTGCTGATCTGGAAACGAAAATAAGAAAGTGATTCAAGGAGGAAGTAGTCAACTGTGTCAAAAGCTGCTGATAGATACAATAAGATGAGGATTGAGGATCTGCCATGGAATTTGTCCATGGCCAATCGTTGGGAGTCATGAGAAGAACACTTTTGGTGGAGTGTGGACACAAAACCCATTTAGAGCGAGTTCAAAAGGGAACTGGGAAAAAGAATCGTAGACGACTAATTTGGGCAATTGCGATGATTTTTGCTTTTAAGGGGAGGAGAGAAATCGAGTAATAGCTGGGGGAATTGTTGTTTTAAGATGGGAGGAGACACTATAATACCATGCTGATGAAAATGCTCCTGTTGAGAAGCAAAAAATGATAATGCAGGAAAAGGAATGAGTGCAAGAGGGATGTCCTCAAATAAGTGAGAAGAGACAGCGTCCAGCGCCTGAGTGGTCAGTCAGCTTTGGAAAGGAGCAGGGCATGTCTTTTCTTATAACAAAAAAGGAACTCGGAGTATATAGTTGATCTATTAGTGTGAAGATGTGCCTTCTAAGGGCTTTTATTTTCCCTGTGCAATAAAAAGCAAGGCCATCAGCTAAGAATGAGGAGAATGGAAAAGGATCAAGTGTGAAAAGGTGTGGAACAGCCGTCCTAAGGGAGTAAATTGTCAAGCACAGCACTGAATCGTCTAGTGAATTTTCTAGGACACCACTATCCTATAGATACACGATGTAAGCCAAGAATGGAATTTCAAACTTTCCAGTAGCCACCTTAAAAGGGCAAAATAAAACTGGTGCAATTAATTTTAATAATATATTGTATATAACCAAATATATTCAAAATGTTATCTCAGCATGTATCGATATAAAAAATTGAGAAGATTTTAAAAGCCAAAAAGAGTGCATTTTACGGTTTCAGCATACCTCAATTCAGACTAGCCATGTTCAAGTGCTTAATAGCCACATGTAGCCAGTGGCTACCATATTAGATATTGCAGTTCTAGGGCATGAAATAGTACTAATGGATAACATGAGGGCCCCTTGAGATTAGTAGCCATGAACTGAAGTGAAATTTGCATGACTATGTGTTGTTCTTAAGTCACATTCAGAACTCACATAGAGATGGGGAGTAAGCAGAGTCGGTCTTGACCAGGGATGGAGTTTTGTGAGCAGAATTCAACCAAAGGAAAATGGGAGAAGGGAATTGGTGGCATGTACAACCAAATGATTATACAAGTTAAGCAAAGAACATAAGCCACAGAAGTAAGGGAGGGGGGCAGTGTGAAAAGGTGATAGAGACAATGGGAGTTCTAGTAGGGTCAAAGAACTTTCAGAATTGTAGCTGCTATGCAATATACAAATCTGTCCAAGCACAACATGTGTTTTATGTGAGTTCAGAGGAAGAAGAGACCATGCCCTACCAGGATGATCCAGGAGAGTTCAAGGAGGAGTTGATGGGTAAATCAGGGCTTGAAGGATGAAATAGGGTTTTTATTGCTCTATGCGAAACATTGCAAAATGAGGAAAAAACACAAGAACTGATACAAAGAAGCAAAGATATTCAATATTTCCTGGGGATGAGAGTTTAAAAAGCCTTAATATTTATTGAGATAGCTATTGATTACAATGGGCAAAGTGGCCTATAATGATGGGTCTTTAGAGAAAGAGTCCTGGGGTAATTTCACTGAGGAAAGAAAGACTTGACTATATAATATGGTGATAGTCCCAGAATACAATGTTTCTTAGGAATTGGAGAACCAAGGGCTAACGATTGTTTCCAAGAAATACATGCTCTTCTTTTCTGGCCCACCTCACCCTTATACACACACACACACACACATACACACACACACACACACGCACGCACGCACAAACACACACCTTTCATCTTTCATTTAGAATTCAGTCTCATTAATGTAATTCTCTTCTATGGAATAGTCAGTTGCATCCAAAGAGAATCAATATATATACCTTTCATCATTATATCCTGGAATAAATTTTGGAACCAACTGGGATTAGAACATGTGGGATTAAAAAGGCTTTGATTACTACTAATACTTTATTTTTTAATAGCACATCAACTCTCACCATACAGACCTAGTTTTTCATTCCTTCAGAAAACAAGGTGCACTATTCACAATATGCATTGTACTCTTTTTTTTTTTCTAAATCCAATGCCATTTCTATTCAAAATTTAAGGGTAAGGCATCACTTTAATTTACTTTGGTTCTCAATACAGTCATTAAATGATACAATCATTAAGCAATAGGAAATTTAGTTTTTCCTAGCATGTTCAGATCATTGTTGCAAAAAAAGTTAGCCTCTCTTTTCCCAGCTCTAAGTATTTAGGGAAACCTGCCAGTATATCCAGTCCCTCCTTTTTTTTCACAAGAATTTCCTACTTCAATTGGAATATTTAGAAACAGTTAAGAAGAGCTACATGTTTCCACATGAGACTTTAATAATACTGTACTTTGTATTTACATATCATATATCCTTGGTACTTCATAGCTCATTATCATTATAAATTTACAAATCAGTACATGAATGCACAAGGCTTAGAAGCAACTCTTTTCCTGTCCAACAGTAAGTTATTAATGCCAGGATTGGAACTCCTAATTATTGACACATGTGGTCCTACAACATCTAAAGATCATTTTCATAACATGAAATGAAGTGCTCAGTAAGTAGAACATATCAATTATCAAATATCCTATTTATTCAAGATAATTTTAAGAACCATGAAGCTTTAACCACGTAACCATATATAAATAACCATATTAAATAACCATATTAAACCTCATAGGCCTACATTAATATAAGTATAGATTAATGTATCATTTGATCAAAACTAATCCTTCTGTGGATCGGTAAATATAAACATATATGATACAATCAGCTCTGCCAAGTGGAATACATTTCAATCAAACAGTAAGCAAATATATCAACATACTTAAAAATGTGGACTACTGCTTTAAAAACCTGTCACCAACATTCTGTGATTCTGAAGGGTACAGATGCCACTGGTCAGACTGCTATATATGTCATCACCTCTCTCCTTCCTGGGAATAAAAGCACCCACTGTCTGCTGATTCAATTAGGAATGTCAGGTACCCAGTCCTCTTAGCAGTACTGGCTGTGGTTCTAATTCTGGTGTCTTGAGCATCCATATGTCTGGGAGATTCTGTAAGATCTGTCTCAAAGAAGCAGAGGCTACCATGTGGGCATCTGAAGGAAGATTAGCAAGTGACTGAATCAGCTTCATGACTATTGTCTTCAAACACCGGTGGGCAGTATCCAGATCTCTGTCAAACTGTTGTCCTTGAATTTGTAGAGCCAAATGACTGCAGATGTGTCTAAACTCAACACGATCCTGAAATAAACAGCAAACACATACAATTAGATAGGTTATGGGACATTTGTTATGTTTTGTGTACCTAGCTTCCATTCCCATCTCTTCTCATCACAGGACCTCATTTTTTCTCTCAGAGAACCTCTCCCCTCCATTTTCAGCCTATGTGGTTTGACTAAAGCTGACCCCAATTCTACAACTCCAGGGACCAGACCAATCGGAGACCACCCCCCTTCGGCCACTTGGAGTGGTCAGGAATGGACAGGTCTAACACAGACCAATAAGCCGCAGTTCCAGAGTGTCTGTTAGATTGCGAAAGAGAAGCTCTCTTTAACTGGGGCTTTTGGAAAGCATCTTGTCACTCTAAGGGGAGAATCCAAATGAGAATGAAGACAGCACAGAAGAAAGTAGAACAAAGGGATTAAAAGCGATTGATTCTAATTACATTGTCTGAGCATATTGACCCAGCAATACTTGAACAATAAACCCCAGGATTTTGGGGGTATCTGAGTCAATAAATATGCCTTTTTACTTAAGCCATTTGGAGTTGAGCTTCTGTTATTTGTTCCTAGCAGAGCTTTGAAGAATACACAGATAGCCTTTGTTGCTATTATTCCATATTCACTGTCTTCAAAATTCCAATACAGGGTTTGTATTTGATACCATCATCTCAAGAAGTTTCCAATGCAAATTTAGAAAGAACAGTTCCCAGGTAGTTAAACATAATGAAGTAACTAAACAGATTTTTAATCCCCAAATGGTTCACATTCTAAAATCCATTATATAGACATGGTATACTAAAATTATTCCAATAAATAATCAAAATCATTCCATCTCAGCGATAATGTTAAATAGATAACTTATTTTAAATACATGTAAATGACTCTCCACAGGCTTCCGGCTCTGGTAACAAGGCACACTTAGTTTCCCCGAAACTTTTGCTAACCGAATTCTAAATAAAATAGAACAAACATCCTTTCTGATATTGCAAGAAAGCAATGGAAATTCCTAACAGCCCAAGATAAAGGAAGAGTGGATTATTTGAGCTGTGCATCAATACTCATCAAAAAAAGAAAGTCGGCCTCGAGCTGGGTTTGGGATAGAGGATAAAGTTGCCCCGAGGATGCATAACTCTTGACCTTTACTACACAGCAGCTTAAGTTTGGAGCTGCCCTCTACACTCCATACCATATATACGTTATGGAAACACTCACGCTAAGAAATTAACTTAAAAAATTGGAACTGGGCGGAAATATCCACAGACACGTTGGTAAAAGCAAACAAGAGCCTAATCCATGGGGACACATCCACAGCCCATGCCCCACAGTAGTATTCTCATAAAGCTTTGTCAAAGACAAACTCAGAATATGACATTTAAAACATAGTCCACCATGATACAGCAGATACCAGTGCAGGGCAGGATTAAACTCCGAGTATTTCAGCTAGAAACTATACAATCTGTTTAAAGTGATTAAAAATATAAAAAGGAATCAAAACTATTTTAAGTAAAAACAGGCTTGAAAAAGAACCAAACGCCATTTCTAGCATGACAACTATCATGACAAATTAAAAACTCAATAGACAATTTATACACCTGAATAAACCTCGGAAGTGAGGAATGGTAAACTGGATGCTTAATAGGAGAAAATTACTCAGAATTCAAGATGAAAAGTCAGGCACGGGAAATATGAATGAGATGTTAAGCAACATGGATGACAGAATGATGAAACCCACCAGATGCACTTCCAGGAGAGACGAGAGAGGCTGGGGGAGAGGTGGGGAAGCAATATTCAAAGAGAAAAATGGATAAGAATTATTTGAAATTGATCCAAAACATGAATCCAAGTTCATGAACAGAGATTCAGGAAGTAAAATAATCCGGGCACAGAATAAGTTAAATGAGATTAAAATCTAAACTTATTAAGGCAAAAGTACTTTAAAAAATTTTTTTTCAATGTTTTTTTTTTATTTTTGAGAGACACAGAGTGAGTAGGGAAGGGCAGAGAGAGAGGGAGACACAGACTTCAAAGCAGGCTCCAGGCTCTGAGCTGTCAGCACAGAGCGTGATGCGGGGCTCGAACCCAGGTACCATGAGATCATGACCTGAGCCGGAGTTGGACGCCCAACCAACTGAACTACCCAGGGGCCCCAAGGCAAAACTACTCTTAAAGGCAACCAGAGAGAAAATGGCTGATGGCTTCAGGAGATGACAAGTCAGACAGCCAACTACTGAGCTACAACCACTGAAGACAGAAAGGACTGAGATAATTTTTCAAATAATTGTCAACATAGAGTGGTTTTTTTAGTCCAAATAAACTATTATTTAAATGTCAGGGCAAAATAAATATACCTTCATTTAATAGCACAACAAGAGTTACCCCACTGTCATATTTTTCTAGAGCTCTAATTCAGAAAGGAAATTTAATTCAAAAGGAAAGAATGAGCTATAAGAAGCAACAGTGAACAAAGGAACTTAAAAATATGACGCGGATCTAAAGAACTGATTAGACAGTTAGCTAACAATGAACTTGGGGCTTACAAAACAAGATGCTTCTAAGACGCTGAATAGGAGTAGCGTGTAGGATGGAGTGGCATTCTGAGGCTTTGTACATATTCAGAGAAAAGTGGCAAAATTGATAAACATCAGACTTGTTAAGTATGCATGTGGGAAATGTCAGTGCTATCATTAAAGCACAGAAATAATACGTAAAGTTAAAACTCAGCAGACTTAAGAGGTATATTAAAACTTAATTGATCCTATCATTCGTCAGTAAAAATGAAGAAATATAAATCGAGGTGAAAAGAAAACATCAAATAAGCCACCTTTTGAAATATAGTGTTCACCAGATTGGATTTTTTTTAAAAATCTATTGGTATGTTCTTTATAAGAAACACATTTAAAACTAAAAACACCTAAAAACTTAAAACAAATGGATGCTAAAATATATACAAAGCAAACAGAAGCCGAAACAAAGCCAGAAAATTCATTATTGGGGATAAAATAAACAACAATTAATAAAAGAAATTATACCCCAAGATGTTACAACAGTTTTGTACCTGTGTGTGCCTAATATGATAATGTCAATTTACATTCAATCCACAAACATAAAAGCTGATTTTTACCCAGTTTCCTCAGAAACTAATAAGTCAAACAACAAAACAATCAATCAACCTTGAGAGAAAAGATGGAAACACTAATCACAAGATGGAAACACTAATCACAAGCTTGGTCCAATAAAGATAAGCAGATATACTTATTCTCAAAAACATACAGAAAAATTATGAAAGCTGATTATATTATAATAGGCCAAAAGCAAATTCTCAATGAATATCTAGAAGTCTATATCATACAAATCACAATGCAAATAAACGAGAAATCAGTAACATAATCTTCCCAGTACATATATGACTTAAAAGTCGACTTCTAAATAATTCATAGACCAGTGAAAGAATAACTGAAAATTTAAAATATTTTATACTGAACAATTATGGAAACAGTAGATCGCGAATTGAGATGCATTGAGATGCATTGAGAAATACATACACTTAAGGCTATAGACAAGTAAAGAATAATCACTGGAAAGTCATGAGCTAAGAAGGCAACTCAATAATTTAGGAAAAGGGTAATCCCAAAGAAAATGAAAGAGAGAACTGAAAGCTGAAATTAGAGTTTGGAACTAGAGTTTTCTTCCTATTTCTGTACAGAAAGAGAAGGTATTCTGCTCCCTAACAAAAAATGCTGTCACTTGGGTTAGAAGGACTTGGGCTTCTGGCAAAGTGTTTATTACAGAACATCTTCTGGGAAACAAAACAAACATTCATCTATTCGATTCAGCAAACCATGGCAAACCATGGCAGCAGGACCCAGGCGACTTAGGTGCTGGGATAAAGATAAACACAAGACACCACAGTTCCCTTACTCAACTATTCACAGACACCCATGCTTCTTGTTTTGAATTCCTCTTTAAAGCATTCTCGCGTCCCTGCCTTTGTGTGTTGCTCCTTTCTGCTCAGAAGGTATCAAGGGGCTACTTAGATAATCTGTCCCCTACTTTATGGAGCAACCTATATTCCTGGAGCATATTGCTTGGGAATGGGAAAGTAGAGGGGGAAAAAAAATGCCTCTGGACTACTTCCCCTAGATCCACATCAAGGGAAATTGTCCGCTTGCTTTATAGAAGTAATACAACTCTAAGTACAAAGTGGAAGGATCAAAGACAACATGCAAAGGGAAATTCAAAATTGAAGGAACCACCGAAATGTGTGCTGACGTGCGCCTATTAGCCAGTCTGCAAAGGCATTCATCACCCAAATAAGATTAAAATGCCTTTAAAAATACGTTTGTGGGCCTAAAATCTGAAGTCAATTTCACGTTTACTGTAAAGAATCAAAGAAGGCATCGTTTGAGGAAAGTATACATATAATAAAATTCCACTGCTGGGCTGTACTGGTCCCTGAGGCCCTGGGTAAACTTCAAATCCCTGGCAAGCTCTGCAAAGTCTCTTTATTTTACTCTTTTAGTACAGTATTTCTTTTTAATCCTTTCTCAAATATATTCACAGTCAAAGAAAACAAATTAATAGGCATAGGCTTTCCATGGGACTCTTAAGCCAGGGGATGGAAAAAATAGAGCAGGTGGTTGCTTCTCTTCCTTTCTGAAGGGTCTGAAGGCCAACTGTGGATCCAATAATCATGGCCTCCAACTAAACCTCTGCTGATTCTGTTGCACAGGCGGGGGCCAAAAATTCACAGCATAGAGGCAACGGAATATTGAATGGCTCATGGGCTTTCAGTAGAAAATCACATCATCAATATTCGTGATGATTTCCTGTATGGTGCTTTCCGTTCAATGACAGAGCACATCCTCCCGGCAGCCTTTATTTGACAAGTCCCAGATGCTTCCAGAAATGATGTAATATCCTACGTGGGGTTTTGAGCACATTGTCAGCATTAGCACTATGAGCAATCTAAAAGCAGGTTTTGGAGCTTCCAAAGCCTTGTGTAATTTCAGACTCTGGATATGAAATGTATTGATTGCTACAGTGGTCCAAACTGGTAGCCAGCATCTACATTTTATACGGACTCAACTAATCTACTGGGGTAATGGCCTCAGCCTGTTTGGCTCAGTTAATTTAAGTTAATAATTACGTTTATTTCAAACGTGTAAAATCTCCACTACATGCTTGCCCTCACTGGGTAAAAAGCATTAAGACATGAGTGACTTCTTTCTAAGGAGCTTCTAACCTAATAGGAGGATCGAGACACATAGAGCATATATCCAAATGTCTAGGGAAATGGGATGGGGGCTATGGTAAAAACACGGAAACCCAATCCTACAGAAGACAAACATTTATAGACTCATAATCCAAGCACTGCAGAGGGTTCATACGAAGCTCGTTCCGATGTGTGAATCCTTTCTATGGCATACCTGGTGTCCCACCGCTTGCCACACTGGAGGCAACCTGTGGCTCTAGTCTTCAGAACATTTTTTCTTTTTTTCTTTTTTTTTTTTTTAATTTTTTTTTCAACGTTTATTTATTTTTGGGACAGAGAGAGACAGAGCATGAACGGGGGAGGGGCAGAGAGAGAGAGGGAGACACAGCATCGGAAACAGGCTCCAGGCTCCGAGCCATCAGCCCAGAGCCCGACGCGGGGCTCGAACTCAGGGACCGCGAGATCGTGACCTGGCTGAAGTCGGACGCTTAACCGACTGCGCCACCCAGGCGCCCCAGAACATTTTTTCTTAATTCCTAGCCAAGGTCTGCCCTATAGTAGACAGAAGAGTGGCCTCCCGAAGATGTCTATGTCCTAATCCTCAAAACCAGTGAGCATGTTACCCTATGCGGCAAAAGGGACTTCATAGGTGTTAGTTAGGATGGGACAGCCCTCCAGGTATCTACAAAGACACCTGGAATGTGGGGCTGACTCCTTCATGAGCACTGGATTTGCCACCAGAGTCCTGGATTTGCCCCTCTAATCGGCCATCTGCGGACAAGGCATTTCATCTATGGAATAGTCAGTATTCTAATCTGTAAAATGGAAACCGCGACCACGTGGAGAGACCGTGAAGGTCAAAGAAGCTTACCGTCCCACAAACTCTGCATTTATAAGGCACTCCATCAACCTAAGCTTGTGCATAGGGCACTCCGCTAGATGGTGATATCAGCAGGAAGGACAGAAGGGGAAGGAAGGACGGCAAAGCAAAGAAAAATATGTCCCATAGGAGGTGGGAATCTAATTGGTGAGATGAAACTATTTAAACTGTTCAGTAGAGATATCACACAGGATAAGATTAAGGCTCAAATAGAGTGGTCGAGCTCACCTCATCTCCATTAGGATGACCACCGTCAGAAAAACCTGAGCACGACAAGTGTTGGTGAGGATGTGGAGAAGCTGGCACCTTCGGGCACCGCTGGTGGGAAGGGAAAGTCACCGAGCCACTCTGGAAAACAGTATGGAGGCTCCCCCCAAAAATGAAACAAGGAATTACCATACGATTCAGCAATTCCACTTCTGGAACATACAAGTACAGCCAAAAGACGGAGTCAGGGTCTCAAAGAGATACCTGCACATCCACATCCACAGCGGCACTCTCCGCCAAGAGGGGGAAGCCAAGAGGGAGAAGCAGCCCAAGTGCCCGTTGACAAATCGATGGATAAACAAACTGTGGTATATACATAGGAGGAAATACTATTTAGCCTTTAAAATGTGCTATGACGTGAATGAACCTGGAGGACATTATGCTAACTGAAATAAACCAGACACAAGACAATAAATACCGTACGATTCCACTTATGTGTGGTACCTAGAGTCAAAGTCACAGAAACAGAAAGAATGGTGGATGCCAGAGCCGAGGGGGAGGAGAAATGGGGATTTGTTGGGGTTTTTTTTTTTCATTTTTAAAAAATGTTTATTTATTTCTCATAGTAGAAGCCTTTATTTTTTTTTTAATTTTTTTTAACGTTTATTTATTTTTGAGACAGAGACAGACCATGAACAGGGGAGGGTCAGAGAGAGAGGCAGACACAGAATCCGAAACAGGCTCCAGGCTCTGAGCTGTCAGCACAGAGCCCGACGCCAGGCTCGGACCGCGAGATCATGACCTGAGCCGAAGTCAGACGCTTAACCGACTGAGCCGCCCAGGCGCCCCATAAGCCTTTATTTTTTTAATGTATTTTTGGGAGAGAGAGGAGAGAGAGAGCGAACGGGGGAGGGGCAGAGAGAGGGAGGGAGACACAGAACCTGAAGCAGGCTCCAGGCTCTGAGCTGTCAGCACAGAGCAGACATGGAGCTCGAACCCACCAACTGTGGGATCGTGACCTGATGTGAAGTCGGAGGCTCAACCCACTGAGCCACCCAGGTGCCCCTGGGGATTTGTTGTTTAACGTGTACAGGGTTTCAGATGTTCAAGATGAAAAAATTATGGAGATTAGTTGCACAACAATGTGAACGCTCTCTATACTGCTGAACCATACGCTTAAAATAGTAAACTTTATGTTATGCCTTTTTTTTTTTTTACCACAATAATCTTTTTTTTTTAAGTGGTCAAGACCATCAGAGTTCTGTCCTGCCAGCCCTTGCAGAAGAAATGAGGCATCAGAGAAGTGGTGGGAAGACTGTACCGATATTATGAGACAGGTGATTCTAGGGAAAGCAGTATCGGCCCCCCAGGGAAAAGACGGCCCCCACAATCAGAATGAATAACATGAGCTACGGCCTGAAGTCAAGGAGGGGCTGGGACTGGGAAGGGGCCAGTCTGAAAGATCTTTGTGCTCCGAACCAGGACAGAAATTAGTGTGCGAGCCTTGAGCGCCACAGTAACGTCTCTGGACTCTTCCAAGCATGGGGATAACAGGGCGAGCCAGAGTTTTAAGAACGCTGGTCTGGCCTAACCCACTAGATGCAGGATCCAAAGCCAGGCTCCTGACACACCCTGTCTCACTCAGTCCTCACAACAGTCCGTGAGTGACAGGGGTTTAGAGAGATCAGGCAATGTACCCACCTCGCACAGCAAATGAGTGGCAGGGCTTGAGTTATCCTCTCTTCCCAAACTCAGATGTTCATCAAAGACCCGCCCCCAGATCAGAAACCGGGCTGGTACAGCAGTGATTCGCAAAGCAGAGTTCACTCTCCAGGGCAGGCAGCAGAAGGGGGTGGGGGCCTGGATTCCCGCCCCCCCCCCCCCCCACCATAGACGCCACAGAAGGGTGAGCAGGGATACCATGAAAGCACGCAGGAGAGGCACCGCACTAGCTTCGGGATGGAACAATGTCTGCAAGTGAATGTTTCTTCTTTGGCCACAGTCACTCTATTTTTCTTAAGGCTGGGTGTTATGAACCTCAAACTGGCATTGGTCACATACAAATTGAAAATTGGTCCATTGGCCCATCCCTCCTCCCTGCAACATCATTGAGAGGGTTTGGCTGTCTGGAAGACGTTCAAGGTGTGGAACCTTCTACACCCCATGCAAAGCCAACCCGTAGCTAATCAGACACCTCCTAGCTGGAGCTCACTCTTCCGCTGCTCGGCCCTCTCCTACCTGGGAGAAAGGGAGGTCTCTTACAAAAACTGCCCACTTGCCCTTTGCTGCCTTCTGCATTGTATTTATTAGGAATGCGCACATCTGGAACCCTGGAGCAACCGTAAATGCACCTGCAAAATCCAAAAGGGAAGAAAAGCTAAGACTTTTTTTAGCTTCTTACTGAAAATAAACACTCCCATCGAAACTGAAGGCTTGAAGGCAAAAAGAATCTGGCAGCAGCAGTTTCAAGGCTTGTTTTCTGAAACCAACACCAACGGATAGTCAAAAACACAATATGACTTTATAGGCTCTACAATTCAGATAACTTTTAAGCAATCCATGAGGAAGATTTTTGGCTTTTTCCCTACCTCATCACCTTCAAAATCACTTCTAGATCTATAAAAACTAAAAACCAGTTCATATAGGCTTAACCTCCGCCTTTAAAATAAGTCCATTCTTTTGGAAACAGCAACATTTTAAGCTATATTCTCTTACAAGGGCCTCCGTAACCTTGTTTCTTTTCACATTTTCCTTTCTTGCTCCCCATGAACCTAATGCCCTCTACAGAGAGGATTGAAGAAAGAGCTTTTTCCCAGCTTTCTGGGATGAAGCCTGACCTTAATGAACTTCAGCTTGGCCAGCAGGCCGCTCTCCACTAAAGGAACACAAACCCCCTCCCCCAGACCCATCACAACCTTCTGCACTGGATGTGTACGTAAAATGGGAACGCCATTTCTTTATTTAGAGGCGTGTTGTGAAAACCACGCTATCAGAAACAGTATACTACAAACTGCCCCTTGGTTCATCAACATCTGGCTTTGAACTACAAGTTCACAGGGTCCAGAGCAGCCTCCAGTTGCCTGGACCCCAGGTCAATCTCAAATAGATATGCAACTGTGTTAATAAAACACTCAGTGAAGAACCAAAGTATCTGCCAGTCACCATAAAAAGTCTATCGTCCACAGGAAATTAAACATTTTTACGTGTGGGGTACCCAGTTTCAACACTTAAAAGTAACTAAGGTTCCTTATGCATTTGCTTTGGGTATGGTACCGTTTTCATTAGAAAAGTCCAGTTAAAAGCACTTTGCGATGGATACAAGCACTTGATTCAGGTACGTTCACAAGGCAAACCCCAAAACTGTAAAATAAAGCACGGCAGCATTTCCAGCAAGATGTTATATATAAGTAGTTTTGTTTTAGGGCCTTCCTGCCCTATCTTTCCCCAAAGTTTCATTTTGGAAGCATAAGTGCCCTGATTTTCTTATCATTCAGTATGAGCAATAACAAAGCTAGAGTTAAGCTACTTGAAGAGCAGTCACTGGGCCTTTTTGTCACAGGAAAACATGATTTTATCCCCAGTGAAGGGCAATTCTGTGGCTATGCTACTAACCCTATAACCCTGAGCATTTATTTCTTCAATAGTATGTTCGTAATTTTTAAAGGCACGGTTCCCACATTTGCAGAAATTGGCTTCACAACTCATGTTAATGAGGAAAAAAGCAGTCATCACCAATGTCTTCCTCTGAGTGACCCAACATTCACACTTGCAGTTTGCAAAGAACATTAGCAGGGACCGTGAAGCCAAAGCCAATGGTTTTATGACCACCGCACTCGGTATGTAGAATGAGAAAACCAGCAAAGACTACTGAACATGAAGGAATGACTGCTAGTGGAATTAGCTCATTGAAATGAGTGAACCCACAGGCAGGTTTTTTTTAAGCTTTATTTATTTTGAGAGAGAGAGAGAGAGAGAGAGAGAGAGAGAGAGAGAGTCCCAAGCAGGCTTCACAGTATCAGTGCAGAGCCCGATGTGGGTCTCGAATTCATGAACAGTGAGATCATGACCTGAGCAGAAATCAAGAGTCTGACACTTAGCCGACTGAGTCATGCAGGTGCCCCTCCAAAGGCAAGTTTAATCTGTAACAGCAGGAATGTTCTCTTGCCTCCGAAAGTTGGCATCAGCCATAGTTTCCATGAAACTTGCTCCAGAGCAGAACTCTTGGAAACTGTAAATGGTTTTAACTCCTCAAAGGAAGACAGACAAACTCAATCAGAGTGACTTCATAATTGGCTTGGTTAATGGTGTCTATGTGAGTTGGTCATTTTCAGCAGCTCTTAAAATCCTAGACTGCGTGTTTCTATGTTTCCTTTGAGTGGTGAGTGCCTAAAGCATCCTTGATAGTTATTACCAGTTTGATAATGATTTCCTACATTTGTCTGGTGCTTTTTGTCACTATGTAAAGTGGCCATCACATAAAGAGACACACAAATGGACCAATATAATGAGCTAAATTGTGTCCCCCCACAAAAAAACTCATATGTTGAAACGTAACCTCTAGCGTGACTGTACTGGAAAAAGGACATCTAGGGAGGTAATAAAGGTTATATAAGCTCGTAAGGGTGAAGTCCTAATCTGATAGGATTGAGGTCCTTGTAAGAAGAGGAAGAGACATCCAAGATCGATCTCTCTCTCTCTTTCTGCATGTACAGAGGAAAAGCCATTCATGACATAGCAGGCAGTCTACAAGCCAGGAAGAAAGCCCTTAACAAAACCCAAATTTGCTTGCACCTTGATCTTCAACTTTCCAGCCTTCAGGACAATGAGGAAATAAATGCCTGTGGTTTAAGCCACCCAGTCTATGGAATTTTGTTACAGCAGCCCACGCTAAGATACCCAGTCTACAAGGTGACTGTTGTAGTCCAAGCAGTGTGCAGTGCACGGCACATACAACCGTACCCCGTCAACTGTACACACTCATGTACTTGATTTCAGCATGATATTCATAGCCCCTCTCTAATTGATTTGGTAGAAAAAGTCAGCTAAAACCATGTTTGGATCGTGGGCCATGACTTGCCGGCTATGAGATCTTTAGCAAAATCCTAAATTCCTCTGAACCTCGGTTTCCTCTTGTAACAGATATTTGTCAAGCTGATAAACTCTAGGCTCTCCAACAAATTTAACAAGACTCAGTACCGTGAAGCATTTTTTATCCACTATAAAGAATCTCACTTCATGTACGTTTGGCGTGTGTTTGATAATCTCTAAATATTCAAAAAGAATATTGTGTTGGATTCTTTAAGAAAAGACTAAAATACTATAAAAAAATATCCATTAGTATTGTGCTGAGAGTTTCTCTGCCTTCGAGCCTAAAAATTTCACTTCCTTAATTAATCCTCAGTGGTTTGATCAGGAAGTCATTCAGTGATAACGTCTCTACGCTATTCATAAGAGACATGGGCTAAGCTGACCTCTGGAGAGCGGAGGATTCTTAAAAGTCTCCTTGGGTCATCCTGACTCTGCTTCTGTAAACTCAGAAAATTAAATAGAGTCCATGGGTCAGATCCATCAATATCAAGAATGCAACACAATAATAACAGTTGACAAGAACATGAGGCATCAACTTATTAATAATAATAATAATAGCTCAAAGGTATTGGGACTTTATATGGGCAGCCACTAGCTAAGACTTCATGTGCATTATCTTAGTAACCCAATAAGGTTAGATCCCTCTACCCCCACTTTACAGGCAAGGGGATTGAGGCACAAGAAGGATACTCTGTCCAAGGGCCTACAGCAGGCAGTGGCATAGTAGGTTTGAAATATTCTGGAAGACCAGATCACCGAGCTGTGCTGCACTGTCTCTGCTTTGGGTCCCTGCTGCCTATCACCTGGGCTGTGGGCTTCAGGCCAAGTGAGTCCTCCTCTCTGTGGCAAGTAACACTGTGAAAGAGACCTGATGTTGGAAACATTTCCACACACTTCCAAGTGACACACAAGTGTTATTTCCATTAGTACAAGTCCTCCTGAAATCATTCTGTGTAGAAAATCAATCTGCGTGTCCTTAATTTGAAAATACAGAAAACATGAAAGGAATTGGAGAAGACACACATAAATGGAAATATATTCCATATTTAGGGATTGAAGGAATTAGTACTGTTAAAATAGCCATACGAACCAAAGCAACCTACAGGCTCAGTGCAATCCCTATCAAAATTCATGGCATACTTCAAAGAACTAGACCAAATAATTCTAAAATTTGTGTGGAGTTACAAAAGACCCCATATAGCCAAAGCACGATTAAAAAAGAACAAAGCTGTAAGGATCATGCTCCCTGATTTCAAGGTATACTACAAAGCTATACCACAATGCTGGTGCAAAAACAGACATACAGATCAATAGAACAGAACTGAGAGCTAGAAATAAATCCATACATATATGGGCAATTAATCTATGACAAAGGAGCCAATAACAATGAAGACAGGACAGTCTCTTCCATAAATGGTAATGAGAACCTTGGAGAGCCACAGGCAAAAGAATGAGATGGGGGGGCGGGGGGGGGACAAAACGTAGGCAGTAAGCTCCCTTGACATCAGTCTTGGGACACATCTTTGTGGATCTGACTCCACCAGCAATCGAAACAAAAGCAAAAATAAATGTGACTACATCAAACTAATGAGATTCTCCTCCACAAAGGAAGCCATCACCAGAATAAACGAGCAACCTATTGAATAGGAGAAGATATTTGTAAATCAAACATCTGAGAAGGGGTTAATATCTAAATATATATAAAGAACTCATACAACTCAACAACAAAAAAGTAAACTACTGACTAAAAAACGCGCAGAGCACGTGAATAGACATTTCTCCAAGAAAGCATACAGGTGGACAGCAGACACAGGAAAAGATGCTCAACATCATTAATTATTAGAGAAATGCACATCAAAACCACAGTATCTCCTAACACCTGTTACAATGGCTAGTATCAAAAAGACAAGAAATAGCAAGTGTTGGTGACAGCGTGGGGAAAAGGGAACCTTTGTGCACTGTTAGTGGGAATGTAAATTGGTGCAGCCACTTTGGAAAACGCTATGAGGATCCCTCAAAAAATAAAGAACAGAACTGCCATAGGAGTCAGCTCTTCCACTTCTGGGTACTTATCCAAAATATATGAAAACACGAATGTGAAAAGATACACGCACCCCTGCGTTCACTGCAGCATTATTTTTAATAGCCACGATATGAAAACAACCTAAATGGCCATTGATACATAAATGGATAAAGAGGTGGCTCCACACATACACACACACACACACACACATAGCCATAAAAAATAATAAAATCTTGCCATTTGCGACAGCATGGATGGATTCAAGGGTACTATGCTAAGTGACATAAGTCAAACTGAGAAAGACAAATATTGTATGATTTCACTCAGATGTGAAATCTAAAAAACAAAACAAAAGGACAAACAAAATAAGGCAAAGACAAAAATCAGAGATACAGAGAACAGACTAGTGGTTCCCAGAGGGGAAGGGGGTTGAGGGGTGGGTGAAATGGGTGAAGGTGGTCAACCGTGTGGTGATGGGTTGTAACAAGACTTATGGTGGTGATCACTTTGTAGTATATACAGATGTCAAATGATAAAGCTGGGCACCTAAAACTTACATCACAAAAAATATTTAGAAAGACAACTCTTCCGAATTTTTCGAGTTAACACCAGTGATAATGAAACCAACTCTGCATAACCAGCCCCCTGGAAAGACAAACTACTGTGTCCTTAAGTCTGAGTTCTTTATAATCATTACTCCACAACCAAATGGAGATACTACCTTCTCTCCAAATAGAAAACCAAGAAAAATCCCAAGATGTTAGTTAGCCAGGAGGCAAATCATCCAGAGAAACCTCTGCCTGTTTCTCTCCCTTCTGAAAGTACTGGCTCTTCTCAGGAGCTCTAAGAACTCACCCTTGCAGGTGAGCAGCAGACTCCGGGAGTAAGAAAGTTGACAGCTCTGTTCCTAATGAGCACTCTGGACACTTCTAGAAAGTGGAAGCAACACATGCAGATGTCTACTTGTTTTCTCGGAAGGTGAATAAAGGACTGGGACTCAAGGTGCAGGGAGGTAAGGGAAGCTTGAGCAAGTTTATGGACTGAGGAACCGGCAGAGTGCAGGCAGCAGAGACTATATGGATGAGAAGGGAATTGATAGAACGAGGTCCAGGGCAGATGAAGGATTTGCTCTAGCAGCTAAGAGGAAGGCTACTTTGGTTGGGGGTCAGGGGGACCAAACAGCATTTCTTTATTAGCGACGAGAAGGAGGATGAGGGGAAATGAGATTTTTCAGGTCGAGAGGAAGCTATTTGTGTCTGTCGGCCTCCATTTTCTCGGAAAAGGAGTGAGGGGGTTGAGGTTTGGATAAAGAAAGCTTGGGGCGCCTGGGTGGCGCAGTCGGTTAAGCGTCCGACTTCAGCCAGGTCACGATCTCGCGGTCCGTGAGTTCGAGCCCCGCGTCAGGCTCTGGGCTGATGGCTCGGAGCCTGGAGCCTGTTTCCGATTCTGTGTCTCCCTCTCTCTCTGCCCCTCCCCCGTTCATGCTCTGTCTCTCTCTGTCCCAAAAATAAATAAACGTTGAAAAAAAAAATTAAAAAAAAAAAAAGAAAGCTTGAGGACGGTGGAACATGTTGAGGACAAAAGTCAAGTCGAAAGCGTTAAGAGGGTCACCAAGTAGAAGTGACAGCTGGGTAAAGTTCTGGAGGTGTGATCTGTAGGCCAGAGCAGAGAGCTCAGTGCGTCTGAGCTGGGTCAGGCCCTCGGACCACGGTCTCTGACCTGACCCCCAAACTGCGACCTCCCCGGCTGTGATTTATCCAGGGTCAGGTCCTCGCCTCAGTCATTTCAACAGTTGCCTTTGCCTGCAAGACGATTCAACGTCCTCTGCGTGACACACAGGCCTTTGGCCACCTGACCCCAGCATCAGACCCCTTACGTCTCCAGCATCCTTTTATACCTTCTGCCATAGCGAGCTCATTTCAGTTCCCCCAAAGGCCCAGGCCCTTTCCTTGCTTCCGGGCCTTGGATCACACAGCTCCCCTGAAATGTTTTTCCCCTTTCATGTCTGTGAGGCAAGCACTCATTTTGTTTCTTAAAGATCACTTCCTCTGAGAAGCCTTCCGAGATCACCTAAGGTGGAACTCATCACTCGGCCTCTCCTCTTGCCAACCTACCTGTGCCCCAGATAGGTTCCTGACATCACACAGCGCTTCCTATTCCGTCAGTTCTAAGATGCACCTCTTTTCACGAGGTTTCAAAAATCTCGGAAGTGGCGATACATCTTAGAAACGGCGCATCATAGTTTAACTGGCAGGAGTTTTTATTTCTTTGGGGTACCAAATACAAGGTGCATTTCACACGAGAGAGCATTAGTGACATGCAGCTGCTTTTTTAACTTTCTAACATGAGTGGAGCAGCACTTCCCATTTTTGCCCCAAACCCTGGCTTGTAGAGCAAGATAAAGCAACTCTTGAGGACGGCTCTAGGCTTTCTTCAACATCCCTCCCTCATTTCCTTCCGATAGCCGCCTGGGAGGCAGCAATGAAGCAAACCTGGAAGGCCAGAAGATCTCAAGATCCGTGACTTTCAACCAACTAAGGTTAGTTAATGACAAAGCGGAGACTGGATCCCAAGCCCCCCCAGGTGTCCACAGCCCCACTCGGCCTGAGAGGCGGCCGCTCTGTTCCCCGGCTCGCCTGACTTAACAGTTTGGTACCATAAGAGGAAACGTGCCCTACAGATATGAGCTGCGTGACTTAGCAGGAGTTTAGCATTAGTATTCACGCTTCAACACCCGAAACCCACCCCGCTCTCACCCCACTTTATGAGAATTTAGGTTGACTCTGTAAGGCCTCTGAACTCTGCGGGGAGTTGGATTTATGCAAAAATAATCGTGAGTCTTAAGTGTGAAGGAACTTTAAATAAATCTAGGTGATTTTGTCATGCAAAAGACAGAGGGGACCTCAGACGTGTATGCAAGGCTCTGGAGAAAGGGCTATTAATTTAGAAGGGGGGGGCCAGGGGGAGCGGTCCTCCATCCACCGCTGCACATGTGGAAAGGGCCTTCAGCTGGAGCAGGAAGCTGATTTATGTGAGAGACAGAAAGGAGTTCCAGAGGCAGGTTTTGGCAAGGCTTCCCTGCGTCTCGGCTCCGCAGTCAGGTGGGCTCCAGGTGGGCCCGAGTTCCTGGACTCAAGTCCCCGGGGGTGTCGCCTCCCGCGTTCTCTCTCGCCCCGGCGGAAGGTCTGTGGCCAGCGCGGCCTCGCAGTGGGCGGCCCCGCCCTGCCCGGGGATCCTGCGCCCCACGCGGGTGCGGGAGGCCAGACTCGCCTTCGGATGGTTGGGGAAGGACCTCTCCTGCAGGAGGGGGCCCAGCAGCGTCTGCTCCACGCTGACCAGCTCCGAGGTCGAGGCCACCACGCGCGCCAGCGCGCTGCGCATGCCCATCTGGGCCAGGGTGCAGCTCCGCGCCCGCCTCGGCGCCTCGCACCGCTTCCGCTTCTGGGGAGCTGACCCGCTCCCCAGAACCCCCCATTCCTGCCCTCCCCCCATCCTGGCGCCCCAGGACAGGCCCGGCCGGCCGAGGGCCTGTCTATGCGACGCGCTGGGGCGGAGGACACGTGGTCTGGATCGCGCGGGCTCCCGGGGTCGCTGGGACCGTCCCCTCAGCCCCACTCCTGCTGCAGCAGCTGCAGAATCTGCAGAGCCACTATTTGGTGGCTGATGGAGGCCACTAAGGGCGCGGGGCTAAGCCGGCTTCCCTGTCGGCGGCTCCGCGCTCCGCGGGCAGGTGCAGCAGTGAGCGAGAGGGGCGGGGGCGTTTGGGGTCGCCAAGGTCACATTTCCTAATCCGCGGCCTCGCGGCCCCCTGGCCTCTCCCGGGTGGAGCCGGCCCCGCTCCTGCCCCCGCCCCGCAGTGGGTGACCCGGGCTGGCCGCTGAATTCGCTCCGTCCGAATGGGCGTGTGCAGACCCAAGGCTGCCCGAAGCGCTGCCTCTGTGCGCTCGAAAATCAGCCAAATGCTGAGCACTGGTTTTACATCGACTCCAGGACTTCGCCGGGGGGGGGAAGCGTGCTGCTTTGAGCAGATGTATCTACCTGCAGGGATGGCCCGCCCCCGTCTCCTTTGAAAGAGGCCTGTCAGTGACCTTTCGTGCCGCGGGTGCTGGAGGTGGCCGGTGAAAGACCCGCCCCGATCAAAAGTGCGAAGAGCCAGAGAAAGCTCACAAAAGGAAGACTGTGCCTGATCATGCCCCCCCACCCCCTTTCCCAACCCTGAGAATTTTCAGGAACTTCGTCAAGGCCTTGTGTTCCCCCAAACCAAACAAGGGGACTCGGGTATGGGAAGTCCTGCCCCTCTCTGCCTTGCCCCATGCCACGTGAGCTCAGAGGATCTGACGCCTAAAGTAGCATCAGGGCACAGCATGGGGGGGGGGGGCGCTCCTGAAGTGACTGGGGAAGCGCGGGTCTGGTAACTGCCCAGATGAGGGGCCTAAATGGCTTTGTGTGAAAGTCCCAGAGGACAGGGGCAGGGAGGTTTGAAGCTAAATCCTTTTACGAGCCATGAACCCCGAGACAGCTGTACAAATAGTTGCTGCTTTTAATTAAACTTAACTTCGCCGCGTCCTTGACTTAGGAGAGAAGACTGGGACATTTAAGCTTTGATAGATTGGAAACTATTGGTGTGTGGTTACATGTTAGGAGGGGGGAGAAAAGCAACACACGCTTGAGGAGAATGGTTGGAAGAGTGTTACAGAGCAGCATGGTCTCCGCTTTCTTCCTGCATGGGAAACTGTTTGCATAACTTAGCAGGTAAGGAGGGTACAAGCCCAGGGACAGACACATCAACCCTAGTCCCGGGGGAGGGGGGGGGGTGGAAAATGGGATTTCATTCTTCCTTTAGAAGGGAGAGTCCACTCTTGGTGCCGTCCAGTAAGAGCTGGAGAGACCTTTGTGTGGGAAGGCTGCTCCAATGAGTCTGTTAGTCTAAAGGGGAGTCCTCAGAGCTATGGGGTGAGATTCAGGGTCCTTTAAGGTTTCTTCAACTCTGGGATAACATGACCCCATATAATCCTCCCAATTCTCCAGCGAAGGTTCCTTCTAGTTCTCAGTGTTTTCTTCGCCTATGAAAACAAATCTGAATGCCAAGGTAAAGAAAACCTTTCTTAAACAAAAACGAGCATGTTCACACTAATTATAACTAAGTAAAAATGCATGTCTGTGCATTGACAGAAAGGAAATTACTTTGGAAGGAAGTAAAT
Source organism: Herpailurus yagouaroundi (assembly GCF_014898765.1). Classification (NCBI taxonomy): domain Eukaryota; kingdom Metazoa; phylum Chordata; class Mammalia; order Carnivora; family Felidae; genus Herpailurus; species Herpailurus yagouaroundi. Next base: position 20,110,655 of record NW_024412428.1, on the reverse strand, counting down.
AGCTTAACATTGATGAGATTCTCTTGATGAAGTTACTTAAGTTCATGATAAAAAATTAAAAAAAAAATCTTTGAGTTTGTGTGTGTTTTAGTCCTCAAACACTGAAATACATTAGGTTTAGCGGAGACTGACCAGGAATAGCAAAAACTAAGCCCTACTTTGCACAGAGCACGTCAGATCTCCAGGCATGCTCCTCTTTCTAGATAGGCAGGAAATCCAGCCTCGTGGGCTCACTCTTCCGCTATCAGATGGCTGACTGCAAAACCTTCTTGACAGACGAAATTCCAGCCAACAGCAAAATTGAAATGGCTAGACACAGCCTGACCTGAGGCCCCACTGTTCTACAGAGCAGGCTGATTCTGAGACCCAGGAGACCAGCTGAACTTCAGGGACTATGAGAGAAGGGGCCACAGAACCGTGGGGTCCAGGGGCTGGTACATACTGCTTATACTGTCTGGGTTTCCTCGTATCTTTTAGAGAGGCCTGGATCGCCCGGCAGCTCAAGGCCATCTCCGGCATCTGTCTCAGCCATGGACCACATTTTTGTTTGCTATGACCTTCTAATGGCTGATGTCCCAAAAGCTGGAGATATGAGGCCCTAAGTGAGGAAAAGTATTCATAGGCTTATTGAGATGGGTCAGCAGCACAGCAGATCTACCTTTGGTTTAAACACCCCCAACGTTACACATGCTAGGCTACCAGACCAAGCAACTAATTACACACTCCCAGCTCACTATGGTGACAGTTTGAGGCCACTGTGTAACAGAAGGCACACTCAAATTGGATGAGGTACTGGACACCAGATATTGTTGCTTCACAGTATCTGTTTCACTCTTTTTTTTTTTTTCAACGTTTTTATTTTTATTTTTGGGACAGAGAGAGACAGAGCATGAACGGGGGTGGGGCAGAGAGAGAGGGAGACACAGAATCGGAAACAGGCTCCAGGCTCTGAGCCATCAGCCCAGAGCCCGACGCGGGGCTCGAACTCACGGACCGCGAGATCGTGACCTGGCTGAAGTCGGACGCTTAACCGACTGCGCCACCCAGGCGCCCCTCTGTTTCACTCTTTAATGGAAACAACACCCTCATCACCCAGTAGCTATCCGTCCTCCTCCATGCTCAGTCCATGTAGTCAAGTAGGATGAAGCTGTCCCACTGCACAAGTGAACAGGGGCATCTTAGGCTGGGGCCACTTACACATCACATTCTCATTGTGAATGATCAGGAGTGGGCACATGACCCAGCTGGAGCAAGTATGACAATAATATTTAGGATGCCTTCAGCTGAATGTACTATGTCAAATAAAATGATGGAACTAGAAGACAGTGTGGACCAAAAGATGAAATAGCAAAAAAAGGTGAATTCCTCTTTTAACAAGAAACCAATATAAAGGCATTTTGTCAATCAGAATAAGCTATTGTCTCGGATCACACACCTTAAGGTAGGATGGCTCCAGGGTTGGTTAATCTCTAGGGGTGTCGCATCTCCAGGCATGCTCCTCTTTCCAGATACCCTGGAAATCCAGTTTCATGCAGCTAATCCTTCTTCTATCAAATGGCTGACTGCAGTGATCCCTTGTGGATGTGGAACTAAGAAGACGTAAGCTCTGGAGCTTCTGCAGCCATCTTGTGAGTCTGAGGGATGAGCCTGTCCAGGAAGGAGCCAACACTCCAGAAAGAAGAGCAAGGGGTCCGTAGAGAGAAGCCAGTGGCCTTACAACACACGTGAGCCCTACATTTGGCAGTATAACAAGATGACCCCACCTCTGAGCTCTTCAATTATATAGGCCACTAAAATCTCTTTTTGTTTGAGCCCCTTTAGGTTGAGTTTATGGCCTCTTGCAACAGAAAGTCACAATGAAAGCAAATTGCTTCACATAGCTTATAGGGTGGATACGATGTTACAGTGTTAACAGGAGTGATTCTGTAACCCAGTGCCCCTCAGGCAAAACACTGCTAAAAGGTCCTTCCAACCAGTTCCAGCAACACCTCTGTCATTCACCTCGACTTTCTATTACTTCAGCACTCGTGGGGAAAACTCTTGGAGCAAGTCCGGTATTCCGGACAATTGATAGGAGCATTATGAAATGAGCAGTGGAAACACTCATGACCCTGGGTGATGTGGGGTGAAAAGGAGAAGAGGATAGAAAACTCGGTGAAATGAGAAGCAATATTCTATCTGTTAAGAAACATGATAGAGTGTGGTTAGAGGAATACGTATTCCGGCGCCTCCGTTCATCCGAAGGTTCTTTTCCACATGAGCAAAAGATATGAACTTCTTTCTTCTTTTCTCTCTCTCTTTTTGTCGTTTCTTCTATTGGCATACAGTCAATGCACAATGTTACACTTGTTTCTGATGTATGGCGAGTGTTAGACATCTCTACACGTTCCACTGCGCTCACCAAGAGTGTAGCAAGATATGAACTTGGATGTGGAATCTTGAAGAAGCCTGGCACAGTGAGGGGAAGGGAGGTGCAGCTACATGAAGCCTTCCTCAAAGGACTTGGTAGAGCCCAGATACATTTGAGCTCTCCTTATATACTTTGGCACTTTTCTCCAAAAGGGATCCAAGAGCATTCCAGAAATGGAGCTGGTAACCTTCAACACACCCTGGCAAAGTTCATAGGCGGGAGCAAAACAAAGCATGTCCAAAGAGACCAAAGAGTTATTATTTTTGAATGAAAATTATGGTTGAGGAGAAACAGATGCTGAAGAGATATCCCAAGATAGGAAAATGTAGCGTGAAAGAGAAAACAATGGCCCTAGAAAGGATGGAAACCTGAAGAAGAAAGAGCAAAAAAGATCAAATTCCCTTTGTAAACATACAATTGCAATGTTTGAATATGCCAGGTCATAAAAATGCACGTGCAACTCCAAGTTCGGCCCAAACATTTGATTTTCAGAAAAAAAAAAAAAAAAAGAAAAAGGCAGTCCTGCCACGAAACCTCTGAACTGCCAAAAACAATTGTTTACATAGGGCAAAGTGTTTTCAGGACATCATATACGCACTGCCTGCCCAGACCCTATTAAGCTGGTGAAGCTAAGTGAAGTTTAGTAAAACTGAGTGGAGAAAAAAAAGGGAAGCATAGTAAAGGGAGGGGGAGAAAGAAGAAGTTTAAAATGCTGAGTCTCACCTGACTGTGCCGACATAATCTGATGTGCAAGTCACATCCTCACCAGAAAATGCAATTCTTTCTGGACACGTAAATCATTTTACTTGGTTCTGTCTTTCTGATAAATTTACCTCCAGGAGGAATTCTTGATGTTGGCAGAAAAAAAAAAAAATTAAAAGTGGATTTTAAAAAGCACAGATAGGATTTTTCCCAATTCTTGTAGCTTTGGTGGATGATTTTATGTTGAAGAGTGACAGAGTTGTTTTGGATTTCATGCTGCCTACACATAATTTCAACAAGACAACCTGGCTGGGTTTCCCCTTCAATTTCTGATTACAGAATGTAACCCTTGAAGAATAACCTTTCCCTTGGAGGAAAAAAGTGAAAAGCTGCTTAATTCCCTGAACTATTTGCAGGTTCTTTAATGTTAGGGGCGGGGGGCGGGGGGCTCGTGAGGATGTGACCACCCTCATCACTTCCCATGACCATCCTGTATTTCCAGTAGGTACTCTCTTAATACGATCTAAAGAAATACACTACTCCTTTCCTTATATTTATCCTCATTCCCCGATGCATTTTTTTTTTCTCTAAGGAATTTTCTGTTCTTGTTCCCCAATTCCTCTTCTGTCAGGCTTTATGGTGGAGCAGGCGTTGGTGTTTTTATCTACGTTCTCATTTCCTCCTCTCTCCCTTCTATTTTTCCGAGCTCTCTTTCCTAAGACAAATAAAAGAAAGGAGGGGCAGGGAGGAGGGATTTGGGGAGGTACACAGTTCTGTACAGCGTTCGCTGCAAGATCACTATGCTTATGTTTCTGCGAAGTCAGAACTTCTTACTGGGAGCTTCAATCCGGTTTCCAACTCTTAAACCCTGCGTGAGGGGAGGGGGATCTCGAGCAGTTTCGAGAACTGGATTAGTGCCTTCCCACATTGGCAATCTGTGTTAGGAAAACAAGAGAGGCTGACAGATCTGCTTGTTTTGTTTGTTTGGTCATTTCAAACCTTTGTCTCAAAATATTATTGAGAATAGTCAGAAGAGTTGAAATAAGGTAAAAGACATTTGAAAAATAAAGATTTGTTGAATATGACTGGAAGCAATCCATTTTCCCCCCCTTGGAGGAAAAAGATATAAACTATTTTAAAACTTCTGTTTACAGAAAAACATGACATTGCGTATTTTGGCATTACGAATGTCTATATTTTAATCCTCATCATCTGTTTCTTTGTTTTTGTTTTTTTTTTTTACTGTTCACTGTTAATTAGCAAGTGGGGTTTTACAGATGCTAATCTGACCATAAAACACAAATGGTCCATAGAAGTGATCAAATTTCAAGCATTTGTTCAAAAAACCCATATATAAATTTTATTTGGTCTGTACTTCCCATTTGAAAATTGAAACCACATCCAATAGGATCTATAATGCTTCTGTTCAAATATCTAAGCTTACTCATAAGCTTAAATTGTAGTCTTTAATGGATCATTCATAGATAATGGTAGATAATTTGTTAAAGAAGCATTGAAGGAATTCTTAACATCTCCTTCATTTCAGCTAAGAATGAAATTTAATGCTTTCTGAGTAAATGTTAATTTTAATACATGATTCTATTTTACAAAGGCTTCGTTTTCTTTTTCTTAATTTTTTTTTTTAGCATTTATTTATTTTTGAGAGATAGAGTGTGAGCGGGAGAGGGGCAGAGAGGGAGGGAGACACAGAATCCAAAGTAGGCTCCAGGCTCCCAGCTGTCAACACAGAGCCCGACGCGGGGCTTGAACCCACGAACCGTGAGATCATGACCTGAGCTGAAGTTGGACGCTCAACCAACTGAGCCACCCAGGTGCCCCAACAAAGGCTTCGTTTTTAAAAAAATTTTTAAGTAAATATTATTCCAAAGTCAGCACAAAATATAAAATGCGTGTGACGGGATGCCTGGGTGGTTCAGTCAATAGAACATGTAACTCTTGATCTCGAGGGCATAAGTTTAAGGCCCATGTTGGGCATAAAGCTTACTTAAGATAAAATAAATGCATATGATGAGCAAAAAAATATACCCTAAAAACTCTTATTTATCACAATTTACACTATGCTTCAAAATAAAACCTTTTTTAGCTTTCTTAAATTTCCATGTTAATATTTTAAGTTCCCAAATTTAACATTCATGGAAGCTAACAGATTGGGCTTTTGTGGATGATAGAAACACCTGCCTGTGGAATCCAAGAAAATCAACTTAAAACTATAAGAACAAGTGAAATTTATTTCAGATATATATAGAGTCAACATACAAAAACTGATTAGCTTTCCTATATACCACAATAACTGATTAGAAGTGTCAGGGGGGAAATGGTCCATTTCATAATAACAACAAACCTAGAAAATAGCTGGAAATACAGTAAACATGAACATTTTCAAGACTTATGACAAAAATTATATGTAAAACAAAATTACTAAAAAACTGTAAAAGAAGATGTAAATTACTAAACTGTAAGAGAAGATCTAAAAAGAGAAAAATACTCCCTTACAGATTGAACAGTCCAAATGTATAAAGTTATAGATTTTCTCTAAATTAATCTAATAACTCAATGCAATCCCAATAAAACCTCAACAGGATTTTTATGAAACTCAGCCAACTCATTTGCAAGTTCATCTGGAAGAGAAAACATCAAAATAGCTTCAGAAAATTTTGTTTAAAAACTTTTTTAATGTTTATTTATTTTTGAGAGACAGACAGAACGTGAGCAGGGAGAGAGAGGGAGACCCAGAGTCTGAAGCAGGCTCCAGGCTCCGGGCTGTCTGCACAGAACCTGACACGGGGCTTGAACTCACAAATCGAGCGATCAAGACCTGAGCCGAAGTCAGACGCTTAACCGACTGAGCCACTCAGGCACCCCAAGAAAATTTTAAAATGAGAAAAGTTAGGAGGGACTTCCTATCCTGTGTATCAAAATGTGCTATAAGCTATACTAACTTTAAAAGTGTGATAATGGTGCCAAAATGGACAAATGGATCAACAGAGTCAGAGCCAGGTATGTGTATATATACTAGAAGCTGCACATATGGTAAGGGCTTTCAACAGGAGCAGGGAGCTGATTTATGTGAGAGAGGAAAGCGTTCCAGAGGAAGCTTTTGGCACGGACTTCCTGCATCTCTGTTCTGCAGTCAGGTGGGCCCCACGTGGGCCCCAAGTTCCCTGCCTATACCGAGTTCCCATAAATGTATACAAGGTACAGTATATATACACCACAAAGGAAAAACTGGATAGATTTTATTACATAAAATTGTAAAACTTTTATTTGATGAAGACCATAAATAACATTTGAAAACTAGTGAAGTCTGAGAAAATATATTTGCAGCACAAAAAACAGGCAAAGGATTAATATATGGACACACAAAAAGAAACTATACAATATTTTAATGAGACAGATTTTAATAAAATATAGGCACAAGAGGGGCACCTGGGTGGCTCAGTTGGTTATGTGCCTGACTTCTTGATTTCAGCTCAGATCATGATCTCACAGTTTATAAGTTTGAGCCCTATGTCGGGCTCTAATAGTGCAGAGCCTGCTTGGGATTCTCTCTCTCTCTCTGTTTCCCTCTCTCTCTGTCTCTCAAAGTAAATAAATAAACTTTAAAAAATATATATATACATAGGCAAAAGAGATAGAGTCAATGGTCTAATAAATATATGAAAAGATGGTCAACCTCACTAGTTCTTAGGAAAATGCAGGTGCAATCAACATTGAGATATGGCCTTCCACTCCTCAGCCCCTCAAACTGGCAGAAATAAAAGCTGATTAAAATACATGTCGCCAACAATGTAGGGTAATGCCTACTTTCATATACCATTAGTAGGAGTATACTAAGTCAACTGTTTTGGAGCCTCACTTTTATCCTCCAGAAAGAGTCACACGCGAGGACAGTTGTACATACACTGTGTGCAATAAAGGAGGAAAATGCAAATAAATGAAATGCTTATCTGTAGGGGAATGGGTAAAGAAAATCATGGGACACTGAGAGTATATGTCTCTGTTACAAAGAATGCTGATACGAAACATAAGTAGAACTATAGCCCTTAACATGGAAAGAAGGAAGTCGCAAGGCAATGCCCTCACCTGACAAATATTAATACTGATTGAGCTTCTCAACTGGTCAGGCACTGTCGTAGACTCTGGGGCACAGAAATAAGCAAAACAGGTCAAGTTCCTTCCCGGAGCAGCTTACACTCTAATGCAAGTTTGGAAATAAACAAATCAACAAATAAATGTCACCAGTCGTGTTCAATAAGTGCTGTGAAGAAAAAGCAAGCATGGTGTGTCATTTTACTGCGTTCAGCTGTAGGAGAGAAACCCAAGAAGCCAAGGCTTGAATAAATAAGGATTATTTATTTATCAACGTGTAACGGAAATTCAGGCTAGGGAGAGGGAAGCTGAGGGTAGCTTACCAAAGAACGACGTTCCTTCCAGCTTTCTGTTCTACCATCCTCATTGGTGGCTTTCGTCCTCTTGCCTACAAGAAGCATACTGGCTGTGTGATTCGTCAGCATTCCAGGCGGGGACTATTCTTTCTTCAGTAAGCTCTACACCCAGCATGGGCCTTGAACTCACGACCCTGAGATCAAGAGTCACGTGCTCTACCCACTGAGCCAGCCAGGTACCCCTCATGGGGCCTATTTTAGATATGGCAGTCAAGGCAGTGACATCTGAGTAGAGACCTATGTGAGGTGGAGGGAGTGAGCCTTGAGATGTCGGGCCTGAGGGAAAGGCTAGCAGTGAGGCCCATGGCAGGAGCAGGCCCATGTGTTTGAGAGCAGCAGGCTTTGTGGCTGGAGCAGAGTGAGGGCTGGGGTCAGAACACACAGGGTGTTCTGCATGGACCTTGGAGGTTTTTTTTCTAAGGTTTTTATTTTGGAAAATATTCAACAGAAAAGTTCTAAGAATAATGAAAAGGACTCACGTACTCTTCATCTAGAATCTGGATCAGTTGATGGCATTTTTGCCCCATTTGATTTATCTCTCACTCAAATCTCTCTTTCACTACACGTATTTTGTATAACCCATTCAAGAGTAAGTTGCAGACATCAGGACTCTTAATCCCTATGCAATTTTCATGAGTCCATTAAAACAAGGACGTGTTCTTATATAATCATGGTGTGATTGTCAAATTCAGGAAATTGAACATTGATTAAACACCACTGTCTGATACATCCAAATTTCACCAATTGCCCCAGTAATGTCCTTTTCTTTCTGAATCAGGATTCAATCCTGGATCACACATTACCTGTAATTGTCATGTGTGTTTAGTGTGTAAGCTGGAACCATTCCTCAACCGCTTTGTCTTTCATGACATCAATCTTTTTTAAGAGTACAGGCAATTTTTTGGGAGGTTTTCCCTCAATTTGGGTGTATAAACGTTCTCTCATGATTAGATTCAAGGCCTGTGCTTTAGACAGTGATGCTGCACAAACCACGTGTCCTCCCCGGTGTGTCATATCAGGAGGCACGCAATGCCGGTTTGTCTCGTTGCTGGTGGTTTATGCTTCCGATCACTCATTGAAGACGGTCTCCTCTGCATAGACACCTTTTCCTCTTGGTAAGTAATAAATCATTTGTGGGGAGATATTTGAGACTCTGTAAATATCCAGTTCCCCCCTCCCTCACCACCACCACCAATAAACTTTGACCCAATGGATCCAAGGACTTTAGACTTTGTATTGTGGGAAGCCACTAGAGGGTAATAGTGTGATTCCAATATTTTAAAAAATTACATCTGTATGTAAGTGCTCAGTGCTAAAGGCTGGGAGCATTGTTAAGCAAGTGATTAACTGTAGACTTCTACATTATTTAGGTATTTGAGAAGAATAACATGTCCTTGAACTACCTGGGTAATTTTTTTTAAAAATGTGTATTTTTTTTTCATTGAAGTGTAGTTGACACACAATGTTTCAGTCATTTCAGGGATACAACAGACTGATTTGACAAGTGTATACATTGTGCTGTGCTGCCAGTGTCACTCCCATCTGCACCATAGGATGCTACTAAAATGCCACTGACTATATTCCCTACCCTGTACTTTTTATCCCCGTGAATTAGTCATCCCCTGACCTGAAGCCTCTATCTCCCACTCCCCTTCACCCACTTTGCCTATCCCCTTACTCACTTCCCCTCTGGCAACCATCGATGCCTTCTTTGTATTTATGGGTCTGGGTCTGCTTTTTGTGTTTGTTTGTTTCTCTGTTTGTTTTGTTTTTAATATTTCACATGTAAGTGAAATCATGTGGCATTTGTCTTTCTGTACCTGACTTATTTCACTTAGCGTAATGCTCTCTAGGTACATCCACGTTGTTATAAATGGCAGAATCTCATCTTTTTATGGTTGAGTCATATTCCATTGTATATATACCATGTCTTCTGTATTCATTCATCTATAGATGGACACTTGGGTTGCTTCCATATCTTAGCTGTTGTAAATAATGTTACAGGAAACACTCGGGTGCATATATCTTTTCAAATTAGTGTTTGCATTTTCTTTGGGTAAATGCCCAGTAGTGGAATTGCTGGATCGTATGATATTGCTTTTTTTTAATGAAATTAATTTAAAATTTAAATTCCAGTATAGTTAACATACAGTATTATATTAGTTTCAGGTGTACAATATAGTGACTCAGCACTTCCATACATCACCCGGTGTCCATCACAAGTGCACTCCTTAATCCCCATCACCTATTTAACCTCTCCCTCCGCCCACCTCCCCTCTGGTAACTATCAGTTTGTTCTCTAGTTAAGAGTCTGTTTCTTGGTTTGTCTCCCGCTCCTTTTTCTTTCTTTGGTCTTTTTTTTTTTTCTAATTACTGTACACGAGTGAAATCATATGGTATTTCTCTGACTGAGTTATTTTGCTTAGCATTATACTCTCTAACTCCATCCATATCATGGCAAATGGCAAGATTTCATTTTTTATGGCTGAATAATATTCCGTGTGTGTGTGTGTGTGTGTGTGTGTGTGTGTGTGTAACCCATTCATTTTCTTTATCCATTCATCTATCAATCAATGGACACTGGCTGCTTCCATAACTTGGCTATTGTAAATAATGAGGTATCATAAACATAGAGGTGCATATATCCCTTTGAATTGGTGTTTTTCAATTTTGGGGGAGTACATCCCAGTAATGTGATTACTAGATAATAAGGTAGTTCTACTTTTAACTTTTTGAGAAACCTCCATACCGTTTTCCATAATGATTGCATCAGTTTGCATTCCCACCAACAGTACAAGAGGGTTCATTTTTCTCCACATCCTTGACAATACTTGTTCTTTCTTGTGTTTTTGATTTTGGCCATTCTGACTGGTGTGAGGTGATATCTCTAGGTAGTTTTTTTTTTTTCCTTTCATTTCCCTGATGATGAGTGATGTTGAGCACCTTTTCATGTGCCTGTTAGCCATCTGGATGTCTTCTTTAGAGAAATGTCTATACATTTCTTCTGTGCATTTTTAAATTGGATTATTTGAGGTCTTTTGGTGTTGGGTTGTATAAGTCCTTTATATATTTTGGATGCTAACCCTTTATTGGATATGTCATTTGCAAATATCTTCCCCCATTCTGTAGGTTACTGTTTAGTCTTGTTGATCATTTCCTTTCCTGTGCAGAAGCTTTTTATTTTGATATAGTCCCAACAGTTTATTTTGCCCTAGGAGATCGATCTAGAAAAATGTTGCTATGGCCAATGCCAGATAAGTTACTGCCTGTGCTCTCTTCTGGGATTTTTATAGTTTCAGGTCTCATATTTGGGTTCTTAATCCATTTTGAGTTTCTTTTTTGTTTTTCTTTTGTGTTGGTGTAAGAAAGTGTTCCAGTTTCATTATTTTGCACGTAGCTGTTCAGTTTTCCAAACACCATTTGTTAAAGAGAATGTTTTTTCCCATTGAATATTCTTCCCTACTTTGTTGAAGATTAATTGACCATATAATTGTGGATTTATTTATGGGTTTTCTATTCTATTCTATTGATCTATGTTTCTATTTTTGTGTCAGTATCATACTGTTTTGATTACTAAGACTTTGTAATAGAACTTGACATCTGTAATCCTGATCCCTCCATCTTTGCTGTCCTTTTTCACAATTGCTTTGGCCATTCGGGTCTTTTGTGACTCCATATAAATTCTAGAATCATTTGTTCTAGTTCTGTTGAAAAATGCTGTTGGTATTTTGACAGGGATTGAATTAAATGTGTAGATGCTCTGGGTAGTATGGACTTTTTAACAATATGCGTTCCTTCAGTCTCTGAGCAAGGAATGTCCTTTATGTGTCATTTCTTGGTGTCACCTTCAATTTCTTTCATCAGTGTTTTATAGTTTTCAGAGTACAGGCCATTCTCCTCTTTGGTTAGGTTTATTCCTAGGCATCTTATTGTTTTCGGTGCGTTGTAAATGGGATTTTCTTTTCTTTTTTTTTTTTTTTTTAATGTTTGCTCATTTGTTTATTTATTTGTTTGTTTAGAAAGTGCAAGGTGGGGGAGGGGGAGAGAGAGAGAGAGAGAGAGAGAGAGAGAGAGAGAGAGAGGAGAGAATCCCAAGCAGGCTCCACACTGTCAGCACAGAGCCTGACACAGGGCTGGAACTCACAAATCGTGGGATCATGACCTGAGCCGAAATCAAGATTCAGATGCTTAACCTGCTGAGCCAGCCAGGTGCCTGGGACTGTTTTCTTAATTTCTCCGTCTGCTGATTCATTGTTAGTATATATAATGTAACATCTCTTCATATTGCTTTTGTATCCTTTGACTTTACTGAATTCATTCATCAATTCTAGTAGTTTCTTGGCAGAGTCTTTAGGGTTCTCCCTATGTAGCATCGTATCATCTGCAAATTGTGAAACTTTTACTCCTTTCTTACCGATATGGATACCTTGGTACTTCTATTTTTAATTTTTTGAGGAAACTCCATACTATGAAAATAATTCTTCCAAAACATGAACAAAGTCTGGAGTCAGGACGATATGGAGTTAGGCCCAAAACATCTATCACTAGCTGCGTAAATTGAGGAATTTATTTACTCTCTGTGATTCAAGTTCCTCATCTGTAAACTAAGAGTAATATTAGTTTTGTATGAATTAAATAAGAAAAAAATATGTAAAACACCTAGTACACAAAGCAATCTCTGAATTCTTTTTTATTGTTTTTTCCCCTCATAAATGTCCAGTTGCACTCTTTATAGTGGCTTCTTTCCATCAGATATGCTTGCTATTTTTCACATCTTAAAAATTCCATCTTCCCTCAGTCCAGTTTCTTTTCTTCCTTCACCTCTTGAAAGACCTGCCTATTCTCTGTGTGCTCACGTCCTCACTTCTTTTTTTTTTTTAATTTTTTTTTTCAACGTTTATTTATTTTGGGGACAGAGAGAGACAGAGCATGAACGGGGGAGGGGCAGAGAGAGAGGGAGACACAGAATCAGAAACAGGCTCCAGGCTCCGAGCCATCAGCCCAGAGCCTGACGCGGGGCTCGAACTCACGGACCGCGAGATCGTGACCTGGCTGAAGTTGGACGCTTAACCGACTGCGCCACCCAGGCGCCCCTCACGTCCTCACTTCTAACTCTGTTCCCATGCTGCAGGGATTTGCCTGCCAAACTTCCTCCACTCCAGAAACAGGCCCTTCCCCAGGTCCCGTCAGCCTCCTATTGTCAGTTCAGTGGTCACTTGTCAGTCTCTTAACCTTTCCATTCTTGGAAAGCTCTCTTCTCATGGCTTCTGCTACCTTTGTGTATGGATGCTCTCCCAGATCTCAGGTTGGGCCTTCCCAGTCGTCCCTGTGGGATCCTGTCTCTTTGGCCTTTAAAAGCCAGTCTTCCTCTGGCTTCAGTCCTTGGCCCTCTTATCTCTTGGCTCCAATAATACAACACCTCCTCAGAGAATTCCTTCCCTAAACAACTGATCTGAAACACAGAGTCATTCACTGTCATATTTTTAGCACTAGGACAAATTGAAAATCTTATTTATTGATGCGTTTACATGTTTATTTTCTGTCCCCAGAGGTTCCCCCTCTGGATTGTAACTTCAGTGAGAAACAGATCTTGCTTCTTCAGTGCTTTTTCCTAAATGCTGACAGTGAGTGACCAGTTTGATGAATGAATGAACTCTACACATTCTTTTTGAGCCATTTCTTTATTTCAGGCATTACCTGCTACCTTTATGATAATGACATCCCAAAATAAGACTCACTTAGCTCTCTCTACAGTTCTGTGGATGAATATCAACTTGCCATGAGACATCTCTCCCTGGATATATCATGATCACTTCAAACTCAACTTATTCAGGACTGACCTAATTTTCTTCACTCTTTGTAACTACTCTTCCTGCTGTGTTTCCAGCTCCTCTTCCAGCGTCCCAGACAAAAAACTAGATGTCATTCTTTACTCTTCCCTGTCCTCACCTTCTCCATAAACTCAAGCCTTGTGATTTGTCCATCTGCCTCTGAAATATCTGTAACCAACCCACTTCTCTTCACCCACTACCTACACCCTACTCTTACCCATCATCATCATCTGACATCTGGGTGGCTACTACTTTGTTCTGTTTTCTCAGCTTCTGTTGTTACTACCAGCTAACTCATCTTCCGTATGGCACTGAGAATAGTTTTTCTAAAATACAATCCAACATTTAGAAAAGCAAATGTTCACTAGCTTCTCATTACCCTGAAGATAAAGTATGAACACAGTAAGACAGCTTATATGATCTTCATGAACTTGACCATGTTCCAGCATGTGTCAGTTTCCAGCATCATGTCTCTTTCTTCCTCTTTCTCATATTACACTTTGGCCACTTAGTGTCCCATTCACACTCAGCTCTTCGGATTCAGTATACTTTCTCTTGCCATTGGAGCTTTTTCCTATGCCGTTCTTTTTGTCAGGAGCAGGGAGCCATTCTCTTCCTAGTCTAACTTCTTTTTTTTTTTTTTTTTTTTTTTTAAACATTTTTTTTTTTTTTTGGGGACAGAGAGAGACAGAGCATGAAGGGGGGAGGGGCAGAGAGAGAGGGAGACACAGAATCGGAAACAGGCTCCAGGCTCTGAGCCATCAGCCCAGAGCCCGATGCGGGGCTCGAACTCACGGACCGCGAGATCGTGACCTGGCTGAAGTCGGACGCTTAACCGACTGCGCCACCCAGGCGCCCCCCTAGTCTAACTTCTATTTCATCGATGCTTAACTTAAGTATCACTACTTCCAGGACACCCTCTCTCACCTTCTAAGGATGTCTAATTGTCTCTTCTATATACTTCAAAAACCCCTATCATACCATTATATTAATTAAAAGCTAAAACAAGTAAATTTCAAAAATTCAGTAGTTTAACACAATAGCAGTTTGCTTCTTCCTTCATTGACTGTCCAGTGAAGATGCTCCTGGCTAATGGGGACAAGAAAGAAGGGCACTCACTCTGCACTTTAGGTGCCAGTGAAGATGAGAGCTGTGGAGATTTTTAGCACCCTCAGTAACTTTGAAAGCTTCACAAGAATATAGCACGGATTTCCATCTCAGGGATGCCATTGTTGCATTTTGGTCCTGCAGGGATCTGAGGACTTTCAGTTATGAAATTTTAGCTCCAACCTAAAACTTTAGTCTGTGTTGTGGTTTCATGGCTAAATATTTTGCGTAAGGTAGGATGTTGAGCATTATATGGCTTAAAGAAGTATCGGTCAGATAAAAGTAATACCCCTCACAAAGGAAAGATAAATGTATGTGGCAGAGTGGGGTAGGATGTTTTCTTTATCCTCATCAATATCACCTCTAACTTGCTAGTACCCTGGGTTCTCACAAGGCCCGAGGTCTAGCTATGTCTCTGTAACTCATCATATGTGAGATCTTGAGCAGCGAATTAACTCTTTGGTCTTCGTCTTTCCGATTTGCAGCCTTTACATGTGTGATTTCCAAATATCCCTGCTGGTTCTGATTTATATTTTGTTCATTTTTTCATTCTTTTATTCATTCACTCAACAACTATTACTGAATGTCTGTTATGTATAAGGCATTGTTCCGGATATAGCAGTGAACAAAACCAGGCAAAATCCATACCTCTTGGAATTTATGTTCTATAAATCTGATTCTTTACCATTAATGCAATACAAATTATAAGTGGTCAGAATGCAAATTTTTTGATGCCTTAGTTGATTGTGACTTACATTTCTTGATTTTTCTGATTCTAAAATGAACCCTCAATTGATAATATCCTGGATTAGTGAGGATGTAGAAAACGGAATGAGCAGTCTCTGAGCCTATAGGTACGATGTAAATTAAGTCAGCCATTTTAGAGGATGGTTTGGAGGTATTATTAAGATGTCAACCAAAATTTCAAATGTACATGTATTTTGATCCAGCAATTCCCCTCTGTGGAATATTTCTTATGTACACACCATGTTACCATTCTAAAAAAGGAAAACTATATGATTGTATCAACAGATACAGTAAAGGTGTTTGACAGAATCTCACATCCATTCCTGATAAAACTTGCAGCAAACTAAGAGTGGAAAGGAATTTCCTTAATCTGAAAAAGTACATCCTTGAAAAACTTACTGCTACACCATATGAATGGTAAAAGACTGAAAATTTTCTCACTAAGATTTGAGATGAGGAAAGGATATTATTCACTGTTACCACTTCTATTCAATATTGTTCTAAGAGATTCTAGCCAGTGTAATAAGGCAAGAAAAATAAATTATGCATCTAGTTTGGAAAAGAAAAAGTAAAACTATTTTTCTGTTTGCATTCAACATGATCATCTATGTAGAAAATCCAATGGGAACCTATTAAAAAATCACTAGAAGTAACATGAATATAGCTTATTTACAGGATAGAGGTCAATATTCAAAACTCAATTGTATTTCTATACATTAACAACAAATCATTAGAAATTGAAGCTTTAAAAGAAGTGTCATTTATAATACATCAAAAAGTAAGAAATAACTAGGGATACATTTAACAAAACATGTACAACACTTGTGTGCTGAAAATGATAAAACATTGATCAGGGAAATTAAAGAAGATCCAAATAAATGGAGAGATATGCCATGCTTATTGATCAGAAACATTAAATATTATTAAGATGTCAACTCATTGTAAATGGATATACAGATTCAACACAATCTCATTCAAAATTTTAGTATTTATTTGTATAAATTTACAAACTGACACTAAAATTTATATGGAAATGCAAAGGCCTAAAATAGCCATAATATCTTTGAAGAAGAATAAGGTTGATTTCACAACTTTTTGTAAGCTACAGTAATCAAGACAATTTGGTATTAGAATAAGCTAGGGAAAGAGATCAATGAAACAGAATAGAGTCCAGAAATGGACCCACACATATGGTCAATTGATTTTTTGACAAAATTGCTAATGTAATTATGTGGGGAAAATCATTTTAACAAATGGTGTTGGAATACTTGCAAAGGATTTATAATAGTGAGAATTAATTCTGAAAAAGAAGAATGAAACTATAGAACTTCTATACAGACATTTCAGATAATTTTTTTGACAAAACATCTATCCATGGGGGAAAGGAAAGTCTTTTTACTAAAATAAAGTGCTAGAAAAAAATTGGATATCTATGTTTTAACAGCAAACTTCAACCCTCATGTCATTATAAAGAAGAAAATTAATTTAAGATGCACCACAGCCTTAAATGTAAACAATATGTACTTATACAGCTTCTAGAAAAAGAAATGTTCTTAGAGAGGGCTCCAAAAACACTAAAAATAGTTGCAAAACTATTGATAAAATGGACTTCATGAAAATAAATTTTCTTCTATTTAAGAGCTATTGTTGAGAAAATAAATAGGCGAATCACAGACCGGAGAAAATATTTAAAATTAATATATGACAAAGGACTTGTATTCTGATACATACATGTTAATAATTGAGAAAATCCTATTTTTAAAATAGGCACAAAATTTGAACAGACATTTCACAAAAGAAGCCATTAATAGCCAACAGGCACAAGAAAAGTAGCTGAACATCGTTAGTCATCTGGAAAAGACAAATTAAAACCACAACGTGCTACAATTTCACACTCACTAGAATGGCTTAAAAAAAAAAGAAAGAAAGACTGGCAATAACAAATGTAGAGAGCATATGGCACAGTTGAAACTCTCATACATTGCTAGTGGGAGTGTAAAAAAATTGTACGAGCAACTTGGAGAACTGTTTGGCAGCTTCTTATAAAATTAAACATACATGTCCCCTATGACTCAGCAGTTACATTCCTAGGTACTTACCCAGAGAAATGCAAACATATGTTAACGAAAGGACTCATAAAATTATATTCACAGCATTCTTATTCACAATAGCCAAAAATTGAAAAAACACACATGTCAATCACAGGAGAGTAGATAAACAAACTATGGTATAGTCGTGGAACAAAATACTTCTCAAGAAAAAAAAACAGTTTAAAACCATTTATGATTGCAAAATATGCCTAAATCTTACAGGTATTAATCTGATTGCAGCAAATGAACCAAAAAAGAGGACTCACCACAGGTGACGGAATTTTGTCCCCATGACCTTGGTCATATGGTTATGCTTGTGAATATGTTACATAACTTGGCAAAGGGACTTTACAGATGCAATTGAGGAAACTCATCAGTTGACTTTGAAATAGGGAGATGATTCAGGATTATCCTGGGAGGCCTAATTAAGCATATGAGCCCTTAAAAGCAGAGGCTGAAGGGAAAGTCGGAGAGGTTCAAAGCTTGATAGGAACTCCGACTGGTTTCAAGGTGGAGGAATCCATGAGGAAACTGTGCGAAGGAAATGGATTCTGCCAACAACCAGCGCTTGGAAGATGACCCTGAGCCCCAGACGAGAACTCCCCTCAGCCAACACCTGGATTTTGGCCTTGTGAGCCCCTGAGCAGAGAATTGAGCCATGCGGTGACAGATTTCTTACCTACAGAAACTGTGAGGTGATAAATGTCTGCCGTTTTAAGCTGCTCAGTTTGTGGCAAACTTTTATGCAGAAATAGGTAACTAACACGCTATGTGATTTCATCTATTTTAATTACTAGAACAGCAAAATGGATATTATCTATGATAATAAAAATCAGAAAATAGTTGCCTGTTAAAGGAGAGAGCTAGCTAAAAGGGGCACAAGGCAAATTTCTGCGGTAATAGAAATAAGTGTTCTATATCTTATTTTACACAGTGACTGCATGGTTTAGAAAACCTTCAAAATTCAATAAACTTTATATGTCCATCAAAAACAAAGAAACACAATGAATGCCCACCAGAATGCCTAAAAACAAAACGAAACCGAAACCAACCAAACAAAATACTGACAATAAGCATTGGCAAGAATGTGGAACAATTAGAACTCTCCGGCATTGCTGGCCAGAGTATAAAATGGTACAACCAATCTGGAGAATGTTTGGAGGTTTCTTAAAAAGTTAAATACACATTTTCCCCATAACCCAGCAATTCCACTCATAGGAATTTACCTAAAAAAATTAAAACTCTGTCCACAAAAAGACTTGTGCAGGAATGCCTGGGTGACTCAGTCGGTTAAGCATCCGACTTCAGCGCAGGTCATGATCTCGTGGTTCATGGGTTCCAGTCCCAGGTCAAGCTCTGTGGTGACAGCTCGGAGCCTGGAGCCTGCTTCAGATCCTGTGTCTCCCACTGTCTCTGACCCTCCCCTGCTCACACTGTCTCTCTCAAAAAATAAACACTAAAAAAAAAAAAATGTTTAAAAAATATATTTGTGCATCAATATTCAAAGCAGTCTTATTCGTAATAGCCACAAATTGAAAAATAACCTAACATTCACCAGTGGGAGAATGGGAAGACAAATTGTGGTATATCCATACCATGAATACACTGTATACTAAGTGGCAAAGAACGATACGGCCACATGGATGAGTCTTCAAAATGGCATATTGAGGGGTGCCTGGGTGGCTTAGTTAAGCATCTGACTTCCTTCCGCTCAAGTCACGATCTCGCGGTTTGTGAGTTCGAGCCCTGCGTCGGCTCTGTGCTGATGCTGGAAGCCTCCTTGGGATTCTCTCTCCTTCTCTTTCTGCCTCTTCCACGCTCTTTTTCTCTCTCTCTCAAAAATAAATAAATCAACTTTAAAAAATTTAATACTAAAATGGCATAGTAAGTAAAATAATTTCGGCACAAAAGAATGCATACTGTTGATTCAATTTATGTGAAAGTCCGTGAACAGGAAAAACTAACTATGGTGATAAAAATCAGAAAATGGTTGACTCTGGGTTAGGGGGATGGGTAATGAATTGGAAAGGGCCAGTAAGAAACTTCTGGGGTGATGGGAGTATTCTATATTTTGTTTTGGGTGATGATGACACAGGAGTAAGTAATTATTAACAATTATTAGACTGATAGCATAATGTATAAACTTGTCAAATCACTAAATTGTACACCTGAAACTAATGTAACATTGTGTGTTAACTATACTCAGATTAACAACAAAATTATTGGACCGAGCACCTGAGTTCTGTGTATTACATGTCAACTGTATTTCATTAAAAATGAAAAAAAAAAATCCTAAGGAGGCAGGGATAGTATTTATTTAATCAGCATTCACTCTCTTACATAGTTAATTGAGTCCCTTCTATCTGCCCAGCCCTGTGCTGAGCTTTGCATTGGAAGACCATTTTGTTTTGACATTCTCTGTCCTGTTTTCCAGACAGATGTGCCTCACACCAGACATATTCCCTTCCTTAATGGCAATTTCATAATTTCAAACAGATCTCTATCACATCCATAGTGGAAAGCTACACATTATAAATACACTACTAACATGTAACATTTGTGTTTCGCAACAACTATGGTATGAAACAGGACGTAGCTTATTTTCCTAGGAAATGGAAATTGTGTATCTGTGAAATGATTTGATTTAGAATTCTGGGTCCAAGCAAACCTTATGGGTTTGAAAGTTTTGAGATTTACGTGAAGGAAGACAGTGAAATTTATATTCCTTTTCCACCTATTTTTATGCTGGCAGGTGTCTACTATGGATTATTTATTTACTGCTTCCACCTTTGCTGATACCATCCAAGATGTTTTTAATATTATATTGCAGTGATTATAAAGATTTGAAAGTTTGCTGCACAGTAGAGGGATTATTACAGAGATAGAAAGTTTACTTAAAGATTCCACTCAGCCTTTGCAGAGCATTTTGCTTCAAAATTTAAAGCAGTTCAGGAAAGGAGAAATACAAACGATTAATAAACCTATGACAGATGTTAAGGTCTTCTAACAATAAAAGAAAACTAAATTACGAATTAGATACTATTTTTTTGCCTCTCAAATGATCAACGATTTTTAAAAGTGACATTATTCAGGTTTGGCTGGGATGGACCATAGGTTGCATCCTATGGTACCACTTTGGAAAAGCAATCTGGCATGTGTGTCTGTAGCCATCCGAAGGCAGGTGGCCCTCTCTTTTGCACACTGTTGTGTGACACTGAAACTCAATCATATAAGAACCATACAAAGTGAGGGGTGTCTTCACGGCTTTAGACACAAAAACCTCCACCCCCAAGCATCTGTGTCGAGGTATTAAATAGGGATGCCTGAAAAGATTAACTATATGTATTGAGGCATTGTTTATAATAAAAAATGGGAAGTAATCCACATGTCCAACAATAAGGAATTGGTTAAATAAATTCTGATGCTTCCATACAGTGGAACAGCACACTTCCATAAAAATCATGTTTTCAAACAACAGCTAAAGACATTTGGAAATGCTTATGATACAGTATTCAATAAGAAAGCAGGATGCAAAAAATTACATACAGAATGATCTCAATTTTATGTGCATCCGTGCAATCGTGCTCCCAAGGAATATACACACATGATACTATTTTAAATTGAACCAAAATGTTAAGAAAGCTCTTTCTGAGTGATGAGATTATGGGTAATCTGTAATTTTTCTTATAAGTTTCTGTACTCCCTGAATCTTTGTTATGAAACCGTACCTTTTATAGTACATTTTAAAAATCTGGACCTATACAGAGTAAAAAGTTCAAATTTCCAGCCTACCTCCCTGTACAGAGGTGATGGTCCAAACCATTTTCTGTGCCCTTGCATATGTCTGAAGTTGTATATCCATATTAAAAAATGACTTCATTGAGGTATAAGTTACATATAATAAACTGCAACTTTTTTTAGTTAATTTATTAACAGAGGAGACAGCATGAAGAGGAAGAGCAGAGAGACGGTGAGGAGAGAATCCCAAACAGGCTCTGCTCTGTGCTGTGAGCACACAGCCTGAAGCCAGGCTCCCAGGAACCATGAGATCACAACTTGAACCAAAACCAAGAGTCGGACGTTTAACCAACTGAGTCACCCAGGAGCCTCTAAACTACCTCTATTTAAATTGTACAGTTTCATAAATTTGACAGATGTGCATCCCTGTTCATAATTAATGAACCATAATTATGGCACCCTAATTAAAGCATAAAACATTCCTATCACCCCCACACACAAATTTTTTCACGTCCCTTGGCAATCCAATGTTCCCTCCACTAATCGATTTTTTGCTACCATAGATTAATTTTTTCCTAGAACTTTATAGAAACGAAATTGTACAGTATTTAGTCCTTTGCATTTAGCTTATTTTACTCATCATTATGGTTTTGAGAGTCATCTATGTGGTTGTAAATAGAAATAGTTCTTTTTTATTGTTGAGTAGTATCTCAATGCATAGATATACTACATTCTGTTTATGTATTCACCTGCTGAAATACTGGGGTTGTTTCTAGTTTTTGACTAATATGAGAGCTCTGCTTTATCATTTAGTGCAGAAACTTTTTATCTTGATGAAGTCCCAAGAGTTTATTTTTGCTTTTCTTTCCCTTGTCTCAGGAGACCTATCTAGTAATATGTTGCCACGACCGATGTCAAAGGAGTTAACTGCCTGTGTTCTCCTCTAGGATTTTGATGGTTTCCTGCCTCACATTTAGGTCTTTAACCCATTTGAAATTTATTTATGTGTATGATATAAAAAAAATAGTCCAGTTTCATTTTTTGCATGTTGCTGTTCAGTTTTCCCAACACTATTTGTGGGAGAGGCTGTCTTTTTTCCATTGGATATTCGTTCCTGCTTTGTCGAGTATTAGTTGACTATATGGCTGCAGGTCCATTTCTGGGTGTCATATTCTGTTCCATTGATTCATGTGTCTGTTTTTATGCCAGTACCATGCCGTCTTGATTACTACAGCTTTGTAATATACCTAGAAGTCCGTAATTGTGATGCTTCCAGCTTTGCTTTCCTTTTTCAAGATTGCTTTGGCTATTCGGGGTCTTTTGTGGTTCCATACAGATTTTCAGATTGTTTGCTCTAGGTCTGCGAAAAACACTGGTTGTGTATTGATGGGAATTACATTAAATGTGTAGATTGCTTTGGGCAGTATGAACATTCTATTTTTCTCCCAGTCCATGGGCATAGAATGTCTTTCCATTTCGTGGTGTCATGTTCCATTTCTTTCATCAGTGTTTTATAGTTTTCAGAGGACGGATCTTTCTCCTCTTTGATTAGGTTTATTCCTAGGCATCTTATTACATTTGATGCAACTGTAAATGGGATTGCTTTCTCAATTTCTCCTTTGCTGCTTCAATATTAGTGTATAAAAATGCAACTGATTCCTGCACATTGACTTTGTGTCCTGTGACCTTACTGAACTCGTTCATCAGCTTTAGCAGCTTTTGGGTAGAGTCTTTGGTGTTTTGCTTTGGGTAGTATGGACATCTTAACAATACTCATTCTTCCAATCCAGGAGTGTGGGATGTTTTTCCATTTCTTTGTCTCATCTTCGATTTATTTCACAGGTGTTTTATACTTTCCAGAGCACAGATCTTCTATCTCCTTGGTTAGGTTTATTCCTGGGTATCTGATGGGTTTTGGTGCAACTGTAGATGGGATCGGTTCCTTGATTCCTCTTTCTGCTGCCTTGTAATTGTTAATTACATGTATACTGGATGATTTGCTATTTTCCCACAGGTGTTTTAAAACAAACTTTCTTAAAGGAATAGTTTTAGATGACAAAAAAAGTGCAAAGATAACATAGTTCCCATATACCCCATATCCGATTTCCTCTGTTGTTAACATTTGGGCCATCTGTGGATCTGCTTCTAATAACATTATTTGTATCTTGACTTTGGGTCACATTGTCCTATTACTGTCAGTAGCTCATGATATTGTTGTTTTATACTGGCCATGTGGTCTAATAGAACAACAAGGATGGAGGTAAATAATATTTACTCCTACTGTGCAGCATGGATCCTGCTCTTTTAGTCCTCTGTGTTTGAAGGGCTGGTCAACCTGATCTTTAGTTGGGCGGGTTCCAAGCTTTGTTGCAAGTTTTTTGATTCAGTTTATGACTGGTTGCAAATGAGCTTCAAGAGTGGGATCAGGACTTTCCTTTTGGTATGTCTTGAAACCCTAGAGCCTGCAAGACTCTGGAAATTTCCTCAAGCTTCACAGGCCAGCTCCCAGATTTCCAAACTATGGAAACCTGTCTGTGCTTTATAACCCAGCCACCAAATTTGGGGGGTTGTTGTAGCATTTTCTTGCCCCCCCCGCCCCCACTCTGCCTCTTCATCATAGAAGTTTGGGATATCTATTTCCAGTCTGATGCCCTCCCCCCAGCTTTCAGTAGGCAGCTGCAATGTGTTGAGTAAGGGCCTGCTGTGCCTCCAGTAGGGGGCATTCCTGTCAGTTCTCCTGCTTTGCCTCAGTTTCTACAGGCTGCTTCCTGGCCCCGGGTGAGAGCCCGTGCTCTGAGGAGAGAACTCCTCTCAGCTTTGCTGGCTACACCCAAGCTTTGCAAGCCAATGCCTAACAATCAATGAAATTCATGTACCTAAGAGAATCTCTCTTCCCGCTCCCGGTCAGCTTCCACCTCCAGCAGGCTGCTTTCCTGTACTGGGGAAGCCTTGATGTACCTCTCGGGGATATTTTTTGGCACCCCTGCCCTGGCATGAACTTTCAGTGTACTCAGCCCATGTACTCAGCACAGGTATCATGCCTGCCCACATACGATCATTGAAAGTGTGTTTACAGATAGGCTGGTCTCTCCCTTCCTTTGCTATATCCCTTCCAGACTGCCCTAGGGGTGAAAGCAGTGTGGGACTCCTCTTCTAGAAAGTACCTGATTCTTTCTAACATTTAGTTAATTTAGTTATTTTTGCCTCACGAATTCTCTGATGGGTATAAAACAAGTAAACAAAAACAGCAACAAATCCAACTATGATTTTTTAGCATTTCTGGCCTGTTCTTGTTAGGGTAAGAGTGACAGACTTGAGGGGTTTCTGAGTGGTTCCATCAGTTGAGTGTCTGACTCTTGATTTCAGCTCAAGTCATGATCCCAGGGTCATGGGATCGAGTCCCATGTGTAGCTCTGGGCTGAGCGTGGAGCCTGCTTAAGATTCTCTGTCTCTCTTTCTCTCCCTCTGCCCCTCTCCCCCACTCACTCTCTCTCTCTAAAAATAAGATAAATTGTAAAAAAGAGATGAGTTACAGACTTGTAACTTTCTGCATCTTATACAGAAATTAAGTCTTGTCCCCTCATTAGATGTGCATTGCCCTGAGGGGGTAGGTTGTATACCTGTCACAAGGTTACCTGAAATACACACACACACACACACACACACACACACACACATTCCTTTTAAAAGTGGCTGAACAATGCTTTAAAGCCTCAAAGTTCAACATCCATACTAATGTAAAGGAGCTTAAACTTCCCTTTGTCTTAAAAAATGCCCTCTAGAATCTCCCATATTAGTGATGGACTTTATTCACATAATTCTTTATCCAACAAATGCTTGTTGTGTGCCTACTGTGTGCTGGGGGCCATCTCAGGGCCTGAAGGTACAGGATAAAAGTCCCATGGAGCTTACATTTTAGTGTACTTGTAGAAAAATAAAAGGATCATGATTTAGATGGGAGAACTCCCACAATGTACAAGTTCACCATGCTGTAACATTGGAAACAGCCATTTCAGGAGCCAAATTATTAAGGATAATTTATTCCAGATCTCTGCTGAAATAAACAATGCTTCTGAGTTCTGTACAAATGTGTAGCCAGCAGGGAGCCGCCTGACTCCATCAGTTTCTAGGCATCTTTCAGCAAAGTCAGAGCTCCACAAGGAAAGCCGAGTATTCAGGGCCTCTGTGCATATGCAGGCATGCCCTGGGGTCTCAGGCTAATGAGGGGATTACACTCCTCTTTGTGTGCCATTATTTCATTGGTGACAGACTTAATGTGGACAGTAATGCTCACTTAATAAGCAATGCAGTATAATTTAACAGGAGTTGTGAGTGTACGTTAAAGTGAAGCTTCATCTGCAATTTGAAGAGCTTCATGTCTATGACAGAACAGTGAATGAAGAACTCACCTAAAAATAGTGACATCCCGAAAAAAAAAAAAATTTAAAAAAAAAAAAAAAAAAAAAACGATATCTCGGTCCGTGAGTTCGAGCCCCGCGTCGGGCTCTGGGCTGATGGCTCAGAGCCTGGAGCCTGTTTCCGATTCTGTGTCTCCCTCTCTCTCTGCCCCTCCCCCGTTCATGCTCTGTCTCTCTCTGTCCCAAAAATAAATAAACGTTGAAAAAAAAATTTTAAAAAAATAGTGACATCCCGAATTATGTTATTACATTCAGTTCTTTTACTTAAACTTCTTAGACAACGAAAAGTGGAAAAATATATTTCATGATTCGGGTATAATACTAAGAGCTTAAACTAGAAGATGGTACTATTCACCGAACGTATCACAAGACATGAAAGCATGTTTACTCACACAGTTTTAGCTTACCAACTGAATCAGGGTCATGCGTAATTTGTATTGATCCATAGCTGGCTACAGGCAGAAATCAGTGGCTGTGTGTTATGCATAAAATATGACTCTATCATGCAGATATGTATGCAGACGTACATGATGGAATTTATGAGTGAGTGTCATATCAGTACATAATGATGCTGTGCCTGAAGGTAGTCAGGGAAATAGATTTTCAATAGACTCTGATGTAGTAGCTTTCCTCTGGGTGGGGAAGAATTAATTAGATTAAGGTCCCTTCAAAGTTAGAGATGTTTTCAACACCATTCCTTCATCCGGCCAGCACTGGTGTTGTTCACATCATGCTAGGATCTGGGGATTCACAGATAAATAGAAAACAGTATCTGCTCCCAAGGGGACACAGTCTAGTGACAGAAAGTGATGAAAAACTAAGACTTAGAGGGATCTGGTAAGTTCCGTAGTAAAAGCATGAGCAAGGTACTCTGATATGGAGAAATGGAATCTCTCGACTTTTCCTGAAGATATTAAGGAAGACTTTGTGACAAAGGTGTCATTTATTTGGTCTTACAAGAGTCAGTATTTGCCAGGCAGACAAAGGGAGTAGATAATTTCAGACAGGCGGGCAAGTTCATGTCTCTTTCTTCACTTTTCCTTAACTCCCTGCCATTTGGCTTTTGTCTCCGTACCTTAAACTATTCTGTCCTGAAGGACACCAAGCCATTAACAGTTTCTCGGGCTGCATTCTCTCCTTGACCGTTCTGTCTCGTTTCACTTTATTAACCACTATCTCCCTCACGCTTCTTTAAACAGATTCCTCCTTTTGGAAGATCACTTAACCTGAAGTATGAAAATGACTGCAGGGAGTATTGGTTAGGATTTTATTGTGTTAATCAAAGTGAGAAATGATAGGGCCTGACCCGAGACTTGGAGTGCTAATACAGAGGGGGAATAGGTTCTAGAGTGATTCGAAAAACAGACCCTAGGGAGGAAGGGCAGATTGGAAGTACACTGTGGGAGGTGGGTAGGGTATGACCCCACCAGACTGGACTTAATGTCTTAGAACCTTGACAGAGCACTTAACTTCTCTCTCAGACAGGCTGTCATCCCTGGACACGTTATAAAACAGCTCCAAAAAATAATGTTACTCATTTCTTTAATTATTTTTAAAACTGTCTTAAAACACACATAACAAAATTTATCACCTTCCCTATTTTTAAGCGTGCAGTTCAGTGGCAACAGTTACATTCACATTGTTGTGCCACCATCATCACCATCCATTTCCAGAACTTTTCTCGTCTTTTACAAAACTGAAACCCTGTATTCATCAAGCAATAACTCCCCTAGCAACCACTGCTTACATTCTATCTCCATGGATTTGACTGTTCTAGGCACCACATATAGATGGGAGTCATACAGTGTTTGTCTTCTGATGACTCACTGATTTCACCCAGCACAGTGAAGCCTCCTGGTTCATCCGTGCTGTGGCACGTGTTCAAATTTCCCGCGAAAGCGGAACAATATTCCATTGTACCTATTTAACGGATTTTGTTTACCTGTTTAATCATCGATGGATACTTGTGTTGCGTCCGCCTTTTGGTTATTTCCTTGCTTCTTAAGGCTGAAAATAACATTTGAAAGATGCTTATACTATTCCATACTGAAAATATCTGCAAAGTACCCATTCTTTAGAAAAAGCATAAATCTGTTATTTTTTTTTTCTTACTAACTCACATCATGGAAAAAAAGAGGAAAGCACCAAGTTTGATCTCAACCAGCACAGATTTCTCAGGATCTTCACCTTCTATTGAGTCTTTCTGTTCTCTCTGCTTTGCCCTTTCTTACCTTCTATGATATTGTTAGGAAGAGATTGGCTGTTAAATAATGGTTGGAAGAGCCAACGTGTATTATGATCATTGCTTGATGGTCGGTGCTTGTTTGTTTCAGTTACATCTTTGCCAAATAAAGCAACGATGCACAGCTTTTCTTGTATCTTAATTCCCTCATCTGGTTTCAATTTTCTTCTGCCGGAGGGGTATCTTTCACAGTAGTTCTTTTAGCAAGGATCTAGTAAATGTCCCAGGCTTTGTTTCTCTGAAAGTCTACTTTGCCCTCGCTCTTGAATGAAAATAATAAGACCATAGCTAGACCTGTGACAGTGAAACTTCAGAACGCCAAAGACAAAGAAGTCTAGAAACTTAAGAACTTCAATATAGACATTTGAAACAGCATTACAAGTTAGCAGTCTTGAGGAAATTGGCTATTCAGACAGACGAAACACCTAAACGTCAGAAAGCAATATTGTAAAAGTTTGGACGAGAATAGAAAAATAATATCTTTATGGCATTAGAATAGAGACGTAATTATTATGTAAAATTCAAGAGCATAAACCATGAAAAATATAATATACTTGAATATCTTAAACTTTAAAAAAATCCTCCACCCAGTACCATATAAAAGTAAAAGTAAAAGTAAAAACAAAAACAAAAACAAGACAAACAAAACAGAAGTGCAAAAGCAAGATGCACACTAGGATATTTGCATAGTACACAGAAATTGTTAGTATGTAAAGAATTCCAACCAATCAATAAAAAAAAAAAAAAAAAGCCCAACAGCCCAATAGAAAACCTGGACAGAGGATGTGAATAGGCAATTTACAGAAGAAGAAACATGAGTAATCAGTAACCAGGTGAAACGATGGCTAGTCTCACCAGTACTCAGAGCAATGAAAACTAAAACAACATTGAAATGCCCAAGACACTCATTGGCTTGACAGAGAATACATTTTAACCTGACAACACAGAATGTTGGTGGAGATGTGGGAGAAGAAGAGCTCCTGAAAATCACTGGTTCTAGAGTAAATTGCTACACTCACTTAGGAAACAACTTAGCACTACCACAGGAAGTTTACTGGGGAGTGACCGCAGGATCGACACCTGTAAGGGAACGAGAGGCGCTGAACCGGCAGAGGGGCAAGTTGAATCGCAGCTCAGCTGCAAAAGAGTCTGTGTTAATTCCATGGGGTGGTCTGGAGCTGCCTCTCCCTTCAGAGTTCCCCTGCATTGAGGCAAGAGACCAGGTCTTTCCATTGGCTCTCCTCCCCCATTCAGATGCTCCCAGGCAGGAGGTGTGACTTTGGGCCAGGTATCCCCCTTTGGCCAATGGAAATTTTCAGAGAGGGAATCAACCATGGCCAACACTACCAAATAGAGGAAAAGTACCTTGCATCTGACTTCAGCTCAGGTCATGATCTCACAGTTCGTGAGTTCAAGCCCTGCGTTGGGCTCTGTGCTGACAGAGCAGAGCCTAGAGCCTGCTTGAGTTCTATGTCTCCCTCTCTCTCTCCCGTTCCCCCGCCTCAAAAATAAATATATTTTAAACAAGTTTAATAAATAAAAAATAAAATGAGGATAATAATAATAATACCTATTATATTCTACATGTCTCCCAAAGTTATAATGAGGATACAAAGAAGCATTGTGTGTAAAAATAGCTGGTAAATGGGAAACAAATATTCTGTAATAGTACAAAAAGTTTTCCATTTGTAGTCAGCAGGGCAGTATTGGTGACTTGAAATCTGTTTTCTTTTCTGAGAATGTATCATGACTATTGTAGCCTTCAGGCTTCCCTGGCCTGGAATGGCTTCTCCTCTTTCCTCCACATAGTGAAGTCCTCAGTGTCCTTCAAGCACACTTTCCCCACTAAGGTGCCCTTCTTTTGAGCTTTTCTGAGTCTCTTTAGTGGAGTTTGTGGGATCACTATTGCATACTATCTTTCTCTGGCCATTGCTTTAAGTCTCTTTCTCCCTTGTCAGGGACATTATTTTATACACCTTCTCCTCTCACAGTACATGACAAAAACAGCGGACTCACAGTAAGTAAATGTTTGTTGAGTAGCGTTAAAAGGTAAACTGAGACATATCAAAATTTTTAAGAGCATGAGCCAAAATTAATTCGAATCAGGAGGTAGCCAGGAGGTAGAAAGGAACTCTGAGGAGCCATACAAAACGAAAGACTTTTACAGCCAATGTAGCAGGATCAAGGAAATGACACTAGGCAAAAAGGATGTTGGTGATTGCAAGATTATTTTCCTTTGGGGGAGAGCATTGTTCCATCCGGCAGTCTACCTAACTAGTACTGACCAGGTGATTCCTGATTGGTTCAAGATTCCATTTCTGGGAGAAGATTCCATTTCTGTAATTAAGTCTCAGTTTGGTGATGGGGGGCTTAGCATAAGCAACTCCATTTTGGATGTGTTTTTTTTTTTTAATTTTTTTTACATTTATTTATTTTTGAGAAACAGAGTGAGACAAAGCGTGAGCAGGGGAGGGGCAGAGAGAGCAGGAGACACAGAATCAGAAGCAGGCTCCAGGCTCCGAGCAAGCGGTCAGCACACAACCTGACGCGGGGCTCAAACCCACAAACTGTGAGACCACGACCTGAGCTGAAGTCGGATGCTCAACCGACCGAGCCACCCAGGCGCCCCTGGATGTGTTGTTTTTAACAGTAGTTTAATAATCTCTGAGTTGGCTCGTCTCCATTCCCAAGAGCCCATTATGCATATCACTTCCCAATTTTTCACTTAGTGATGTCAAGTTGGTAGCTTGAAAGTGGCAGTTCTGGGAGCGTTTCTACCACAGGAATTGGCAAATGCTACAAATTATAGCCCCATGCTCTACCATAGCCAACTGTTGACATTTATCAGCACACCATCCACGAAGGTTCTGCATGAAGATGGTCTGCAACGGAGAAGAGAACACAGTTCCTAAGATGGAGTCACAGCTGGTAAAGGGTGCAGAAGGGTGGCCTGAGACTTTAAAGATAGCCTGCACTGGGGTGCCTGGGTGGCTCAGTTGGTTGAGCATTCGACTTAATTTCAGCTCAGGTCATGATCCCAGGGTTATGGGATCAAGCCCTGCATTGGGGCTTAGGATCCTCTCTCTCTCCCTCTGCCCCTCTCCTCGACTGTCATTCATATATATGTGTGTGTGTGTGTGTATATATATATATATATATATATATATATATATCCATATTACAAGTACATGTGAGAAGGCTGCCTGATCTTTCTCCTTGAATTCCACTGATGCCCTCTTTTAATCAAGAGTATTACAACTATGATAGACATATAGGAATAGGGGAGGCAAGGTATTTTTATCATTACTGTCAGGGGTGTAGAAACAAAAAAGCAGTTTAAAAAAATCTTTAAAAATATAGGTGGGGGGAAAATATAAAGGTTTGACCAAACTGTACAATTACACAATTAGTTATGGGGGGAAATGTGATTGCTGGGTCTTCGTATTTTAGCCTTACTATTCATGGCATTGAATATGTTAGCATATAAGAGATTTTGTTTAGAGTGAATAGGAAGTGAGAGAGGATATAATCTCCTGGAGGGTCCAAATGACAGCCTAAAGAAGGAGGGCATGGCGACCAGCCTGGGGTGATCAGGAGGACAGTAGGTTGGGGCATGATCCACAACCTTTTCTACTAGGTTTTTCAGTCCCTTTTCTTAATGCCAGTTATCCATTACCTAAGGCAAGATAAAATAGAGATTTTTCCCCTCAAATTAGGGAATAGGGTTAATCTAAATCGTATGTTCCCCTTTTATGAATTAATACACTTTTTAAAGGCATTGTAAGAGAAGAGTACTTTTTGGCAAACCTCCAGCCAAATGCCTATCAAGATAATGCTTTCCACATAAGTTTAAATCTTCAGTCACCTGATTGATTTCAATGTAGAAATTACAGTATCATAACCTATCACCCTTAAGGGTAAAATCAAGAATAAATAAAGGCCAGCCTTTTGGTCCAACCACTTCCCACTCAATGAGTGATCTCATTATTGTCAAAATATTGGCCTACAGTTGTGGGCATCTGTGCTGCTGTGCACAGTCTCGTCCTCACTGCCACACAGGAAACAAGGGGGGGTGGTCCCTGGGCAGTGCAACATAGCGCTGGGATGGTGCCCGTTGTCTCCTTGCTCCTACTCTGCTGTGTGGGCACTTGGCTGCAGCTCATTTTCCCTGGGAAATCTCATTTTCTCTGAGAAACCTTTCCCTCTGTAAAAGAAACATGAGTCAAAGAGCAGAAAAGAAATTGAGGTGATGGAGGAGAAAAGCAAGAAAGGGAACATGAACTACAGAGTGTGGTTTGAAATGCAAAGCCTGGATAACAGAAAATTAAAACAGAATAGAGGAACACAAATTTAAAAGCTTTGGAACAAAGTAATCAGAGAAACCAAACTTTAAATCTGGAAAAAGAATCATCTGATTATAACAACGGGAGTTGGAGACTAGAGCATCCTGAAGTCTCCTTGATTACAGAGAAGGCAGAACTGGACCAAAGCATTTCCGATGGTCGTTTTATGTCGTAAGGATGGTCACTAAAATTTTAAATGATGAAAAATAGCCTTGTAGAAGAAATCAAAGAACTCGTGTGAGTTAATATGGACCTGCCTGAATGAGTTAAATACATTCCCTCCCTCCTAGTGCCCTGCAGTAGTCAGCTTTCCAATTCTACGGGACCATGACAATCTCAGCTATGCTTGGGATTCTTTCACTTTATAATGTTGGTACCAAAGCCTTATAAAATGCTGTTTGTGTAGAGAACAAAATGATGTTAAAAAAGCAATCATTCGTAAGAAAAATTCCGAAGGGAGCAGTAACACGAAATGATGAAAATGCCAAAGATATGAAAAATAAAGACAATTGTTACAAGACGCAATAGCTCTGAATGTTTGCTTTTATGTGACAGATGTTTTTAACCAAAGC
Source organism: Herpailurus yagouaroundi (assembly GCF_014898765.1). Classification (NCBI taxonomy): domain Eukaryota; kingdom Metazoa; phylum Chordata; class Mammalia; order Carnivora; family Felidae; genus Herpailurus; species Herpailurus yagouaroundi. The sequence goes on along the minus strand of NW_024412428.1, from coordinate 20,077,989 downwards.
TCAACGTTGGCTGTTTGAGTACACTTATGATTTTAATTTGTGCTCTATTCCCTTTTCATATCGATGTCTACTTACAACATCTGTGAAGGCTCTGTAACCTGAATTTGACAGGGGAAAGTGAACAGACTGCTTTTGGAGTGTTTCCATTAAGTCCACATAACAGACTGTTAACAAAAATCTTAAATAGCTATTCTAATCATCAACAGCAATCTTACACAAATTAAATTAGACCCAAAGGGCCCGATTAACTTTAAAATGCCTCACAGGCATGTAACATAAATTTAACTTTTTTTTTTTTCCTTTGGAGAAGAAATAGGATTTTTCAGTGTGAGTCAGATATACAGTTAAAAAAAAAAAAAAAAAGCCAGCATGCATGTTAGACTCATAATAACGTGGAGACAGGATTTCATTTTCTTTATCAGGAAACCACACTTATGTGCATAGAAATTCAGTTAGGCCGCAACCAAGCTCCCTGTTTACATGCAAAGTAGGTGCATTGAATGAGGTCTTATTGCTGAAGAAAAGAGGCATGTATCAATTGGCCTTAACGTTAAAATGATGCCATGAGCAGAGGTAAAGCTGAGCTAGAATTTCTGTGGTTCGTCAACCCCACCTACCAAGAAATAGGCTGAATTCATGATTTAAAGCATAATTAGACCATGAATCAAGGAAAAACCATTAAAAAAGATATCTTCCCTTCTCTGCTTTAGCTAAATCCCCAGGGGTCTGTCCAAATTCATTTCTTGAATTTTCACTTATTCCAAATCCCAGCCAGCAGGTTCACCGTCTATATATTTAATAGCCTCCATTCCTCACACACGTTGGATACCTTCTCTTAGGCAACTTCCTTCCAGCTGCATGAAACATGTGATTTCTGCCCAAATCAGTAGCAGCAAATGAGAAACTTCGTATTAAAGACCATAAACTGTCAGAATTACCAAAGCTACATTTTGGACAGCCTATTGGTTTGAGGAAACCGTGTCCTTTCAACTCTTGGAAAACTATCACAGACAACCTCCTTGGCAGGCAACACCCCCTGTGTTCTGGTGCCCTCAAGGTAAGTGTTTTCAACCACTTGGATATTCTCTCTTCTCCCCACCTCTCCAGATGCTAGGTAAGAGTCTTGGGAGATGTTCATTGCCTGCAGAGTATTCATTGGTACCTTACAGTACAAAAGTGCTTTTCAGAAACCTACCCTCTTCCACACATTGCTGGGGGCTTTGACCGCCACCTGGATCATCAACAATAGAACCCGATTAGTTCAAGTTCACGTCAATGGCCGTCTCCCAGGCACTGTGTTGGGCACATAATCTGAGATGAGATAGGCATGAGGTATTTCATGCCTCAGATAGACCAGGAAGCGAGTAGCTCCCGTTGCCACTGGCAGCCAAACTGGGACTAGAAACAGAACCAGAACCAGTCTTAGGAGGAGACTAAGGCTTCTCTACCTTCAGGATCTGGGTATAGAAATAAGTATTCTGGTTATTTATGCCAGGTGGAGTCAGGTATTTTGATTCCTCACAGTCGAAAATACTTGGGGCACCGGGGTGGCTCAGTTGGTTAAGTATCTGACTCAGTTTCAGCTCAGGTCATGATCTCATGGTTTGTGAGTTCAAGCCCCGTGTTGGGCTCTGCACCAACAGTGCAGAGCCTGCTTGGATTCTCTCTCTCTCCTTCTTTATCTGCCCCTCCCTTACTTGTGCGCACTCTCTCAAAATAAATAAATAAACTTTAAAAAGAAAAGAAAAAAACTACTCCACTGATTTAAGTGGTCTTCTGAGCAATTTGTACACCAATATCTCAGAAGTTTTCCTAGAATTCAACCACGAGTCCATAAGTGCTGGACCAAAGAGGCTCTAAATAGCAGACAATGCGCTTCATATTGTCTCCATTCTCCAGTGTTGGAGAACTGATTGTGAACCGTGTGTGTGCGTGACTCTCTAGGACGGAGTTCTTTTCCCAAGAGACTTCCTCATGCAACTAGGCCTCTTCTGCCCACCTGTCAGATATGTCCAGTGATACCCTAGAATATGCCAGGTTAAACTCAAGCTAGAACCCCAGGTATATAAATAAATATATTTAATGTATTTTCATATCAAGTTTGAACTGAAAAATGTTGTTTTGTTTTGTTTTCATTTATCAGACTTAATTCCCCTTCGTTTTAGATAAAACCTAGACTGGAGAAGTGACTTGACCTGACTTGAGTCCGGAAACACTGAGGAGGCACAGAGGTAGGACAGAGCCCACATTTCCTGCTCTCCACTCAGTGCTCAGCCTGCTGCTCTGCAATCCTGAACCTTCGAGCATAACCCTCGTGCCCTTTTCCAGTAGCAGATGAGCATTCTACAAGCATTTTTTGGGGATCTGAAGTAAAACTGTTGAGGTTCTATATTTTAGGAAGTCTGAATTTTTCATGGCTCTGCCGCGTTAAAACTGTTACTGCTACTTTCCAAGAAATTGTCCTCGGATGCAATGAAAATTTAAAGAAATACTAACTGTCAGGAAAAGAGTTTTAAGCTCCAGGTTAAAGCTCAGACTAAACTGAATGATAAGAAGGTTATTCAATCATACCTAGGCTTCTTTCCTTCAGTGTGTTCTAAAGTAATTAAGAGTAGTCATTTAACAATAACAAAAATCCCAAGTTTTAACATGAAAAAGAAGCAGAGGGGCACCTGGGTGGCTCAGTCCCTGGGTTAAACTTCCAACTTTGGCTCCGGTCATGATCTCCCAATTCGTGGGTTCGAGCCCCATGTCGGGCTCTGTGCTGACAGCTCGGAGCCTGGAGCCTGCTTTGGATTCTGTGTCTCCCTCTGTCTCTGACCATCTCCCAACTGTGCTCTCTCTCTCTCTCTCTCTCAGATATCTCTCTCTCTCTGAAATAAGTAAACATTAAAAAAAATGCAGAAAAACATGCAGACCTTTTATGTTGTACCTAATCCATATGAAATATTTAACTGTGAAAATTGCTGTCAAATAAATCCTGGACACACGCTTTTCAGTACATCCCTGCCCAACTCAAGAACACACACAGGCTCCTTTCCCCTTCCATCCTTAATTCTAGAATTCTCTGGCTGGTTTCCAAAGCATTCCGTGACCACACATCACTAATCAACCATCTCACTTCATCACCTCCCATGTCCTCTGAAGCATCTGCACGATAGCCAGAAGCCTCCATGAACAACATTCTCTGATACTCATGAATATTCCTCCTTCAGGTCTGAGCCCACATTTAGCTGACATCTGAAATGCCCTCAACTCTCCTGTGATTGTTCAAGCTCCATCCATCCCATAGGGACTCATCATAAACCCCTCCTCAGTGACAGTGAGCCCAGCCCATAATCTTTCCTTGCGTTCAGAAGTACTTGCCGTTGATTATCAGTCAGTGTGTTGTTTTTCTAATTATTTCAAACATACGAGTCCTTTCTAACTTGAGCGTACACTTTTAAGGGTAAGCAGTAATGTTACTCTTCCTATATTCATTCTGCAGAGCACTTTGCACAGTATGGATTTCTAACGCTCCTCTACAAATGCTTATTGATGGGTGAATAGAAATAACCTGTAGTACAGATGAAACCACACCTTACCCTGCATCACGGGTTCCCCAGAGCCCTGGTCACCACTAGTCCGTTGGTGTATGACAGCTTGTCATTAATTAGTACAGGCTCTTATAAGGGCTGAGGACCAAGTTTCTTGTTCTCTTCCTCGGTGTTCTTCCTGCCTTGCTGTAGATTCTGAGATCTGTTGAGATCTTCATACCTGGAGAGTTCACAGACCAAATCTCAAATTTCAAAGGACACCTATGACATTGATAATCCTTTCTAGTTCCAAGTAGGCTAGGATCTCGGCTATTTCAGCAAAGCTCTTGTTCTCCAAATCCCCAGGCAATCCTGAATGTCTTGCAGAGATATGTAGTTATTTCTAATGTCTAATCTAAATCTCTTTGGCTGCAACTCAAGTCTGTTGCCTTTATCCCAACCCTAAGTGGAAACAGGGGCCAGGACTTTCTTTGCTGAAAAGCATGTCCACATCATATAACTGATTTCTTTAAATGTTATTTACCAGCCTGTCTTCTTTACAAATTAAGGATGCGGTATAGTGTTTTATATCTGGTCTCAGTTTTGTTTTTTTTTAATTTTTTTAAATGTTTGTTATTTATTTTTGAAGGAGAGAGAGAGAGAGAGCCTGAGCGAGGTTGGAGCAGAGAGAGAGGGAGACACAGAATTCAAAGCAGGCTCCAGGCTCTGAGCTGTCAGCACAGAGCCCGACGGAGGGCTCGAACTCACGAACCGCGAGATCATGACCCGAGCTGAAGTCGAACATTTAACCACCTGAGCCACCCAGGCGCCCCAACAACAAATTATACTTTAAAAAAATAATAATAAAATACAGTAAAATCTTGGGGGGAAAAAGACATTCTAAAAATTTGTGTGCTATCAACAAATTCTTCATTCTTGAGAAATCATTTTGTACTTTGTGCTTTAAAGGCTCAAAATCTTTGGATAAAATTGCCTGTTTAATCCAAAGTGAATCACAATTAATAATCACTATTGATTTTTCTTTTTGTAATTATTCTCAAGCAACTATTTTGGGTTTTTTTAGACTTTAAAAAATTTACTTCCCCATCCATTAACAAGCATTTACTGAGCATTAATTATATGCCAGGTCTTGCTGTGGGAGAATAAGACAAGATAGACAGAGCCCCTGCCTCATGGAGCTTACAGACATTAAATAAATATGTAATCACAGGGCCAAGCTTTCACTACCACTGTAATAAGTGCTCTCCAGTGCCCTTCTTCTTAGTCCTCACGTAATGTGGCTTCTTTTCCTTCAGAACTTCATTGAAAATGTCATATCCTCTGAGAATCCTCTCCCTACCTGCCATGATTATCTGGTTTGGTTCAGAGCCCAGATTTAAGAAGCTTTTCACAATTTACTATTATTGAGATTATTTATTCTAAAAAGTCCATCATCCTAACCAGACTATAAGCTCCACAAAGACAAAGGGCCTGTTTTATCGTGTTCTGTTGTCTTTGCTGTCACTTGCTAGCATGATGCTTGGCTCGCAGTTGGAACTCTAAAAAATATTTGCTGAACGAATGGGTAAGTGAACCAATAATAGAAAGAGACCTAAGAAATGAATAGGCTCTGGCCAAAGAAATGGAGGACGTGAGAGGCGTGTTGGGTGGGGGTGGAGAGAACGTTCCTGTCAGAAGGAGCAACCTGTGTCAGGTCCTTGAGGGTGAAAGGAGCATGGCATGTGGCAAGAACAGAAAGAAGACCAAGGAACCCTGGCATTACGGGAGGAAAGTAGTGGGCAGCTCAGCTCCTCTTGGCCCTGAATATCAAACTGAGGACTTCAAATTTTATTTGAATCATCATTGGAAGCCACTGGTGTGGTTTAAGTAGGGAAATGACTTGTTCAGCTTTTCTTTGTAAAGCTGCTCTATCCAATATGGCAGCCATTAGCCCAGCATGGCTACTTAGATTTAGATTCATTAAGAATAAACGAAATTAAAATTTCAGTTTCTCAGTCGTACAATCCACATTTCAAGTGCTCAAAAGTCACAAGCGGTTAGTGGCTATCTTAACAGAAAGCACAGTTAGAGTGCTCAGTGGTTCAGAGGACGATTCCACTTTACTGTAAAACTTGAACCTAAAAACCTAAATGTGAGATGTGAAACCATAAAACTTCCAAAAGAAAACATAAGCAGTAATCTCTTGTACATTGGCCTCAGCAACATATTTATGTGTATGTCTCCTCAGGCAACAGAAACAAAAGTATGAATAAACTGTTGGGACTGCAGCAAAATAAAGTTTTTTCTTTTAATTTATTATTATTATTATTTTTTGCATAGCAAGGGAAACCAATAAAAAGGCAACCTATTGATTAAGAGAAGATATTTGCAAATGATGTATCCAATAAGGGGTTAACATCCAAAATATGTAAAGAACCTATACAACTCAACGCCAAACAATTAAATAAATAAAATAAATAATCCATTTAAAACTGGTTAGAGAACCTGAATAGACATTGCTCCAAAGAAGACATACAGGTGGCCACAGACCCATGAAAAGATGCTCTATATCCCTCATCATCAGGAAAATGTGAATCGAAACCATAATGAGATAAATCCTCTCACACCAGTCAGAATGGTTAGTATCAAGAAGACAAGAAATAACAAGTATTGACAAGGTTGTGGAGAAAAGGGAACACTTGTGCACTGTTGGTGGGAACGTAAATCGGTGTTAACTACTGTGGAAAACAATATGGAGTTTCCTCAAAAAATTAAAAATAAAAATGCCATATGATCCAGTAATTCACTACTGGATACTTACCCAAAGAAAACAGAAACTCTGATTTGAAAGGATACATTCACCTCTACAGCATCATTTACAATAGCCGAGATATGATGATGAATAGATAAAGAAGATGTGGTATATATATATATATATATATATATATACACACACACACATATATATATACATATATATGTGTGTGTATATATGTATATGTGTGTGTAATGGAATATTACTCAGCCATCAAAAAGAATGAAATCTTGCCATTTGTGACAACATGGATGGACCTAGATAGTATTATGCTTGGTGAAATCAGTCACACAGAGAAAGATAAATATCATATGATTTCACTTATAGGTGGAATCTAATAAAGCGAATGAACAAGCAAACAAAAAACAGACTCAACTACACAGAACAAACTGATGGTTGCCAGAGGGCAAATGGGTGAGAGGATGTGTGAAATAGGTGAAGGGGGTTAAGGGGTACAAACTTCCAATTGTAAAATAACTAAGTCACAAACAAATAAACTGGAACCTATCCAACGGCAAATGTAAGAACTTTTTTTGCAGCGGAAAAAAATATTTATAGCCCCGATTTAAAACAAATTTTGAGTTTTGACAGAGCAATTTAACATTTCAGAAAAGGACCAGTGCTTATAAGCTCATAAAAAGAAGCTGCTCTCAAACATGTTGAGAATCCGTCAAAACATTTTGAGATACAGTTCTAAAATTTGTATTATCTAAAAACAAATACATCTAAAGACTGGTCTGGAGATAATGAACAGGAATCTATTAGCAAATTTGCTAATTAGGGTTACATCTATGCTTTTATGGAAACACTAAACATTTGTTTATTTGAAGTCAAATCTCTTTAGCCAACTACCACGAATATTGGCTGCCTGTCAAAAATGATGTGCCCAAATTTCATGTTTTACATCTCCTAGTAGTGATCCAGCCCACGCAGTATTTTTATATAATGACAGCTGTCATGAAAGCAGAATATCATATATATATCTTGGATTTTGATTAATGAGCTAATGGTAGTTCCCGGTCAAAGTCATTAGGCCCTGTGTGGTGTCTGGCATGCTCAGAGTTGGTGATGTCGAGGACGTCATCCATGTGTTAGGATGTAGCTAAAATGAGCACATTACTGACAGCCATGCTTTTTCAACGGCAGATCACAACCTATTACTAGGGTGTGAAATTAATTTAGTCAGTGCTATCAGGGTCGAATAAAGAACAGAAACCTAATAGACTAGAATTAGAGTCCATTGAATGTAATGCAAGTAAGTATTGGTTTGGGAAAAGTTTCAGTTGTGTGTCTGTCCTGTGACTGCTGGGTCATACTGTAGAATGTATTTCTTATTGTGGGTTACAGTGAAAATAGTTTTTTCATGTTTATTTATTTTTGAGAGAGAGAGACAGACACAGCACAAGTCAGGGAGAGGCAGAGAGCGAGAGAGGGAGAGGGAAACACAGAATCTGAAACAGGCTCCAGGTTCTGAGCTGTCAACATAGAGCCCAAGCGGAGCTCGAACCCACAGACCCTGAGATCATGACCTGAGCTGAAGTTGGACGCTTAAGCAACGGAGCCACCCGGGCGCCCCCAGATGTTACCTTTTTTAATGAGGCCTGCTATGACTTCTTTATTCAGGACTGCAACCCTCCTCATACTCTTTCCTCGTAACCCCCCTTTCCCTGCTGATTTCATTCCTCCATTGTACCAGCCACCCTCAGTTGTACCATAGAATTTATTTATTATGTGTATTGTTTGCCTTTCTCCCTCTACTAGATGTAAACTTCAGGAAGGCAGGTATCCTTGTCCCTTGTATTTACTGACAACCAGAGCAGGGTCTGGCACATAGCAGGTGTCAATAAATATTGTAGAATTAATTTAGATTGGGCCCACATCAAGAGAGACCAAGCATCAAATTCAAAATTACCAGATGGATTTTGCATTCATAGGTTATTTTCTGCATTTTATCAGAAACTTCTAACCCTTCTTAAAAAGCAGGCACTCTAACTTACATTTGCTCCTTATAAGGCTCAGTCCACATCTGGTTCTATAAGCCATTAGACCAAGAGCCTCCACTAACTTCTTAGAATCCATCCCAGAGGAGTATAGCATAAGAAATGAGCCTCTGGTGATAATTTATAGATTTAATACAGCTAATCTAGGTAAAATCATCAAAACATGTGCCTCTGCTGAACGCGCTTATTTATCCAACATGGAAAATGAAATAGTAAAGGAGGTCAGAAAATAAATTACAGTGTCACGTGGTTTACAACTTAAAACTTAAGGAGAAAAGTAACCGGATCAAGGTGATGGGCCCTGAAATTTTGGTTCCGAAGCCACCCAGTTCAGGGAATAAAGCCACCCAGTTCAGGGAATAATGGTCCCCAGTTCAGGGAATAAAGGAGTTGGCTCTGCCACCCAGGTAGGAGGGTTATGTTCTTGGTACATTTCATTTATCTTGCAGGGACTACTCCTGGCATCTAAGGGAATCACCAATGCCTTTTTGTACTTATTCCAAAACAAGTTACCTTGATCTGCTTAGTGTTATGAGCATCATATATGAAGTAGTTTCCATTTTTAAAAAGCTGGGAGATGGTTGGGTCACCTGGGTAGCTCGGTCGGTTGAGCGTCCGACTTCGGCTCAGGTCATGATCTCACCATCCGTGGGTTTGAGCCCCACATCGGGCTCTGTGCTGACAGCTCAGGGCCTGGAGCCTGCTTCGGATTCCATGTGTCCTTTCTCTGCTCCTTCCCTGCTCACACTCTGCCTCTCTCTCAAAAATAAATAAAGATTAAAAATTTTTTTAAATAAATAAGTACATAAAAAATAAAAAGCTGGAAGATTGTGAAATAAATAAATAATTTCTGGAAGAAATGGTAGAAATATCATTTTGGGTTTGTACATGATTGCAGTATGGATGCCATTTATAAAATGGCTCACAGAAGACATATTTGATGTTAGAAATAACAAAAGGAGGAGACTTCAAATAGATTGACATCATATAAATAGCAAAAAACTCCAAAACAAGGGCACCAGGGTGGCTCAGTAGGTTAAGTGACCATCTCTTGGTTTTGGCTCAGTTCATGCATGATCTCATGGTTTGTAGGATCGAGCCCCACGTCAGGCTCTGAGCTGACAGCATGGGGCCTGCATGGGATTCTCTCTCTCTCTCTCTCTCTCTCTTTCTCAAAATAAATAAATAAGCATTAAAAAAAAAAAAAAAACCCTTCCAAAACAAAATATAACCAAACACTTCACAAAAGGATGCCTACACATTTGGCCACTTATTTTAATCATTATCTTAATTTGTGCTTATTTATTTACCACACTGTTGTGAGAAACTTAAAGCTATATTATTTTTCCTTTTGTCCCCAAATCTATCCCCCCTTCCTCCCAATCTGTACTGATATTTGAGGAATTTGAACATAAACTCAACTTGAAAGCTTTCTTCTATCTCAATGTTTATCTCCAAAACCAGAAGAATTGCACTAAATCTTATTCATACTTCTTAATATTGTTTTTATTTTAAGCTACATTTTAAATAAATGGAAACATGTCTGCATGGTTCCTGTCTACAAGAAAGATGACAGAATCTGTTTCATTATAGGCTTGTCACGGTTCAGTCAGTATTGCCAAAGCTGTGGAATAAATATTGCAGCCTTTCAGGGTAGGGCAATTCTTTCACATCTTAAATCAATGTTAAACTTTTTTTGTTTTAATTTTTTTTTTCAACGTTTATTTTTATTTTTGGGACAGAGAGAGACAGAGCATGAACGGGGGAGGGGCAGAGAGAGAGGGAGACACAGAATCGGAAACAGGCTCCAGGCTCTGAGCCGTCAGCCCAGAGCCCGACGCGGGGCTTGAACTCACGGACCGCGAGATCGTGACCTGGCTGAAGTCGGACGCTTAACCGACTGCGCCACCCAGGCGCCCCTCAATGTTAAACTTTTAAAATGTCTCTGTTTTTTTTTTTTTTTTCCCAACTCCAGAACAAGGGGTACTTACTTGGTTACAAATTCTTCACCTCTTGGCATGATCTTGATAAGAAATACATGGGATTAGGGGCGCCTGGGTGGCTCAGTTGGTTAAGCATCAACTTCAGCTCAGGTCATGATCTCACGGCTCATGAGTTTGAGCCCGGCTTTGGGCTCTGTGCTGACAGCTCAGAGCCTGGAGCCGTTTGGGATTCTGTGTCTCCCTCTCCCTTGGCTCCTGCCCCACTCACACTCTGCACTCTGTCTCTGTCTCTCTCTCAAAAATTAATAAACATTAAAAAAAATTTTTTTAATAAAAAAAGAAATACATGGGATTCATTTGTTTTATCTAGAGGTCTTGATAGGTTTTTTTTTAGTGTGTTTCATATTTACACTAAAACGTAGAAAAAATATATAATCACTTTTAAAAGATAATTATTTTATTAATTTAACTAAGTTCTTAAAGAATTAGGGATATTTATGAGCTAACAACATTCATTTGTTCTGTCTTGAGACCTAGATGATTTTTTTTCGTAAATTGTCTTCATGGTTATGCTAAAAATAGAGAAGTTATAAGCTCTTTTAAAGGACAGTCTTTTTACTAAGTTCTTAAAGGATTAAGGATATTTCATGGACTCTGAAGAAGATTCTAAGACCTAAGAAAAGTTACATGGTCAATGTAATTACAAAGCTTACTGTGAGGGATGCCTGGGTGGCTCAGTTGGTTAAGCATCCAACTTCAGCTCAGGTCATGATCTCATGGTCTTGTGAGTTCGAGCCCCTCGTCAGGCTGGGTGCTGACAGCTTAGAGCCTGGAGCCTCCTTTGGATTCTGTGTCTCCCTCTCTCTCTCTGCCCCTCCCCTGCTCTCTCTCTCTCTCTAAAAGTAAATAAACATTAGAAAGCTTAATGTGAAATTAAATATCCTGTAGAAGATGCAGAAGTTCCTCTTTAATCAATATTACTAATTTTTGCTGTTGAGCAAAATGTCGGGTGGACGTCACACTACCAGGAAAATTGTTCATCTTTGGTGATGCATTAGTCATATTTGGCAGTTGCAGTTCCTGTTTTCAGATGGTCGGACAGGATGAGTTCCTAAAATATCTCATTACTATTTGAAGAATATTTTACTTGTAGGCAGAGGGCAGCAGAAATGTACTGCTTTGATGTAATCAGTGAACGTGTATCCTCAACCCTCTTAATTGTGAGACCATTGGTAAAGGTAATCGAGACCAAAAGGGAGTAAGAATGTTATTCTTTAAACAGATTGGGGGTGGGGGGGGAGGGCCCTGGGTGGCTCAGTCGGTTGAGTGTTCAGCTTCAGCTCAGGTCGTGATCTCGCGGTTGCTGAGCTCGAGCCCCGCGGCGGGCTGTGTGCTGACAGCTCAGAGCCTGGAACTTGCTTCACATTCTGTGTCTCCCTCTCTCTCTGCCCCCCTCTCCCCAGCTCATGCTCTGTCTTTCCCTCCTCAAAAATAAATAGCCATTAAAAATAACAACAATTACTACAAAAAAAACAGGAGGAAGCACAGAGTAAAATGAAACTAGAAATTAATAATATATTTTTAGAGTACATTATTTATTTATTTAATTTCAAGTTAGTTAACATACAGTGTAGTATTGGTTTCACGAGTAGATCCCAGTGATTCATCACTTGCATATGACACCCAGTGCTCATGCCAACAAGTGCCCTCCTTAATGCCCATGACCCATTTAGCCTGTCCCCCACCTACCTCCCCTCTGGCAACCCTCAGTTTGCTCTCTGTATTTAAGAGTTTCTTTTTTTTATATATTAAATATGATTTATTGACAAACTGGTTTCCATACAACACCCGGTGCTCATCCCAATGTATTTAAGAGTTCCTTGAGCTTTGCTTCCATGTCTGTTTTTATCTTATTTTTCCTTCCCTTCCCTTATGTTCAGCTGTTTTGTTTCTTAAACTCCACATGTGTGAAATCATATGATATTTGTCTATGACTGACTTACTTTGTTTAGCATAATACACTCTAGTTCCATCCACGTTGTTGCAAATGGCAAGATTTCATTCTTTTTCATCGCCAAGTACTATTCCTGCGTGTGTGTGTGTGTGTGTGTGTGTGTGTGTGTACCACTTCTTTATCCATTCATCAGTCAATGGACATTTGGCTCTTTCCATATTTTGGCTATTGTTGGTAGCACTGCTACAAACATTGGGGTGCATGTGTCCCTTCAGACCCGCATTTTTGTATCCTTTGGATAAATACCTAGTAGTGCAATTGCTGGGTCATAGTGTAGATCTATTTTAAATTTGGGGGGGAACCTCCATACTGGAGGTTCTGGAATCACATTCCAGAGTGGCTGCATCAGTTTGCATTCCCACCAACATTTCAAAAGTGTTCCCCTTTCTCCTCATTCTCACCAACATCTGTTGTTTCCTGAGTTATTAATTTTAGCCATTTTGACAGGTGTGTGGTTGTATCTCATTGTGGTTTTGATTTGTATTTTCCTGATGATGAGTGATGTTGAGCAGCTTTTCATGCGTCTGTTAGCCATCTGGATGTCTTCTTTGGAAAAGTGTCAATTCATGCCTTCTGCCCATTTCTTCACTGGCTTATTTACTTTTGGGGGGATGTTGAGTTTGATAAATTCTTTATAGATTTTGGATGCTAATCCTTTATGTGATACATCATTTGCAAATATCTTCTCCCATTCCATCCCATTTTAGTTATGTTGATTGTTTCCTTTGCTGTGCAGAAGCTTTTTATCTTGATGAGGTCCCAATAGTTCTTTTTTGCTTTTTTTCCCCTTGCCTCTGGAGATATTTCTAGTAATAAGTTGCTGCAGCCGAGGCCAAAGAGGTTGCTGCCTCTTTTCTCCTCTAGGATTTCGATGGTTTCCTATCTCACATTTAGGTCTTTCATCCATTTTGAATTTATTTTTATGTATGGTATAAGACAGTGGCCCAGTTTCTTTCTTCAGCACCATTTGCTGAAGAGACTTTTCCCATTGGATAAACTTTCTTGCTTTGTCAAAGATTAAGTTGGCCACACATTTGTGGGTCCATTTCTGGGCTCTCTATTCTGTTCCATTGATCTATGTGACTGTTTAGTGCCAGTATCATACTGTCTTCATGATTACAGCTTTGTAATACAGATTGATGTCTGGAATTGTGATGCCTCCAGCTTTGGCTTTTTTTTTTCAACATTACTTTGGGTCTTTTCTGGTTCCATTCAAATTTTAGAATTGTTTGTTGTAGCTTTGTGAAGAATGCTGGTGTTATATTGATAGGGATTGCACTGAATGTGTAGATGGCTTTGGATAGTATAGACATTTTAACCATATTTGTTCTTACACTCCATAAACATGGGATGTTTCTCCATTTTCTTTGTGTCTTCTTCAGTTTTTTTCATAAGCTTTCTATAGTTTTCAGCATACAGATCTTTTACCTCTTTAGTTAGGTTTACTCCTAGGTATCTTATGGCTTTTGGCGCAATTGTAAATGGGATCAATTCCTTGATTTCTCTTTCTGCTACTTCAGTACTGGTGTATTAAAGAAGCAAATGCAACCAATATCTGTACATTGATTTTACATCCTGCAACTTCACTGAATTCACATATCAATCAGTTCTAGCAGTTTTTTGATGGGAGTCTTCCAGTTTTCCATGGACAGCATCACGTCATCTGTGAAGAGTGAAAGTTAGACTTCTTCTTTGCTGATTTGTATGCCTTCTATTTCTTTTGGTTGTTTGATTGCTGAGACTAGGACTTCCAGTACTATGTTGAATAATAGTGGTGAGAGTGGACATCTTTGTCATGTTCCTGATCAGAGGGGGAAAGCTCTCAGTTTTTCCCCGTTGAGGACATGGCCTTCGTGATGTTGAGATATGTTCCTTCTATCCCTACTTTCTTGAGTGTTTTTATCAAGAAAGGATGCTGTATTTTTTTAAGTGCTTTTTCTGCATCTATTGAGAGGATCAGATGGTTCTTATCCTTCCTTTTATAATGTGGTGCATCACATTGATTGATTCATGAATATTGAACCAGCCCTGCAGCCCAGGAATAAATCCCAATTGATCATGGTGAATAATTCTTTTAATGTACTGTTGAATCGGATTTGCTAGTATCTTGTTGAGAATTTTTTCCTGCAGCTTCATCAGGGATATTGGCCTGTAGTTCTCCTTTTTAGTGGGGTCTTTGGTTTTGGAATCACGGTCATGCCGGCTTCATGGAATGAGTTTGAAAACTTTCTTTGCATTCTACTTTTTGTAACAGTTTGAGAAGAACAGGTATTAATTCTTCTTTAAATGTCTGGAAGAACTCCCCTGGGAAGCCATCTGGCCGAAGAGTCCTGTTTGTTTGTAGATTTTTGATACCTGATTCAATTTCTTTGCTGGTTATGGATCTGTTCAAATTTCCTATCTCTTCCTGTTTCAGTTTTGGTAGTGTGTAAGTTTCTAAGAATTTGTCCATTTCTTCCAGATTGCCCAGTTTGTTGGCATATAATTTTTCATGGTATTCTCTTATAATTGTTTGTATCTACGTTATTTGCTGCCTGTGTGGCTCAGTAGGTTGAGCGCCCGACTCTTGATATCAGCTCAGGTCATGATCTCTTGGCTCTGAGACCCAGCTCCGTGTTGGGCTCTACACTAGTGTAAAGCCTGCTCGGGATTCTCTCTCTCTCCCACTGCCCGTCTCCCCACCCCTCTCTCTAAAAACAAAATAAAAATTTTTAAAAATATTATCCAATTAAAATATTAATCGCACAATTTAGAAAATACACCAAAGAAAGAAAGAATGAAAGAACAACTCTGGTTAGATTTTAGCCACCAGTCTTTTATTTCTGTTATTCTTCTTAGTTGTGACCATACTTTCTGTACAAGTTTGTATCCTGCTTTTGAACATAAATATTTAAATGAAAAGTAGCCGATATTTGAAACATTTCTCAATTTATTGACTTGCTAGGTAATTCATGGCTTAAAAACACACATCTCAAAAGCATTGTACTGTTGAAATATTAGTATTATATGAGAGTAAATTAAATGAGTAATGAAGACATCAAGTTATCAAAATTTTCTGAAGTGTATGATAATTGCTTCATCTGTCATGCAGCAAACTATGTAATTATCTAATTATCTGATTCATGTGATCACGGTAGCCTATCTTTACAGATAGTTCAGGCACAAAAGTATATTTTGGAGTTTGAGTTGCCTGAGATTTCTTGCTACCTTGATTTTATGTAAATATATATGATGTTTATAACTCTATATGCACACCCAGACTGGAATGTGTAAGCCTAGTGCCAATAAGCTTCAGCCAAAGACTACTAGAAACACACCTGTAGTTGAACAAGTTCAACTTGTCACTTGTTGCAGGGAGGGTGAATACACGCCATGGGAAATCATGGGTCTTAGTAAGATAGTGTTAGAAGGAAGCTTCAGTTGTGTGACCCGGGGGAGAGCCTAAGGAAGCAGACATGGCCTCCAGATTGGGTGCTGTTGGAAAGTGGGGCAATTCTGTGATTGAGGGTCTTAATTGAATCTCATCTACAGGAAGGGAAAACTGGAATGACGATAAAGCTGTACATGGTAAAGAAGTAGCAGTCACTCATTTGGGCTAAGAGAGGGGAGGTGTGTGGCATTTTGTGGGTGGCACAGTGACCTGTTTTTGTCTGTGCTTGGGCCAAAACCATGAAGTGGTCTGGCTTTGTCTCATTTTCTTCTGGTTTCAGGGCAGGCTTGTGTGAGGCTGGTATTCTGGGAAATTGTTTTTGTCTCCTGGCAGAGTCACACGGTCCAGCTGTGAGCCCCGGGCCAGCTTCTCAATGTCAAGGGTGGTTCTTCTTCCTTTCCTAATAGCTTCAGTCATTTTTCTTCTAGAACTGGCAGATCTCACTAGTTTACACGTGCCACACTGCCCGTCTGCAACAAGTATAATCCAATTTTAGGTTGGGTTGGATAAGAGAGTGAACATAAAGGAAACATTCTCCCCAGAAAGGATGGTTCACTACTACTCATTGGTCCCCTTTGTAAACAATTGGCTCTTTTGAGAGCTGATCCTTTCCTCCTCCCCAGCTTATGCTCAATGTTGTCTTCTCTGTTGTCACTAGATGAACACTTGGCAACAAGACAAAAACAAGGCAACAATCTTTTCTTATGGTAAAAGTGATGATAGATGTGAATTTTTATTTGCATTTTGTTTTGAAAGAAGCATTCTCATAAGTTTTTAATAATCTCTAAGAGAAAGAAATTGTTTCTCTGCGCCTTAGCTCAAGGATTTTGTGCTCTGGTCACCACTAAGCATTGCTACAGGTCATTTGATTCTGAACGTCTTCCTCCCAGTTCCTTTTTTTTTTTTTTTTTTTTTTTTAAACTAGAAAATGAACATCTCTTGCTTTTGGCATTTAGAAGAGCTTCTGTGATTCTCTATTGAATTCTCTACTTGCTGTTTCTTTCTTATTCTTTGGAGAATGACCTGCTTGACTTTTTGCATGTTAGCATGACTAGTATAAAAATTAATTTCTGGAATATTTTTTGGTATATTGGAAAATCCATGTGTTCTTGTTTGTAAAACTTAGAAATACCAGAAGCCACACTGTTACCATAACTGTCTATTTATCTACATACATATTTATTCAAAAGATATATGCTAAGCACATGGTGTGCCCATAAGCTTCGTCCTAGACCTTGGACACCAGGGCAGGAGGGAGGAAGGGTGAAGAGCCATCTAGGGGTTGGTATTCCTGCTCGGTCACTTGCTGGTTGGGCATGCTGAGCAATTAGTTATCTCTCTAAATTTACATTCTTCCTCTGTACAATGTGGGGATCCCACTAATACTTCCCCTTAAGGCTGCAGGAGGATGGAAAGAGATCATCTGAGTTAAATGTTTAGTGCGGTGCTGTCACAGTACTAAAAGAAAGCCATTGATATTTTTTGAGGATTAAGTGGTGAATAACTAGATGCTATCCTTCCTCAAGAAACTGGTGGAGGCTTGGGCTCCCCTACCTAGCAATGTACCTGGGAAGACTGGAGGCATCTCACTCATTCTTGAGGAGGGTGTTGGGGGGCAGCAAGACGAGTGCTGTAGAGAAGGAATTGCCTAAATAAGACCTGGTAGGTGAGTTAAAGTTGGCCAAGTGGTGGTGGAGAGTGAAAGTGAAGGAATGCGGCTAGTGGAGAGCAGGGTGTCCCTGCAGTGGGAACACAGTGTCAAGTGGTCGATGTGACAAGGGCAGTTCCTTGTGGCTAGACTGTGGACAGGGAGGGAGGCAGTGGGAAGTGTGGTTGGAGGGGCAAGTGAGGACAAGATCTCAAGGTCCCTCTGTTCAAAGCTTAGTATCTTGGACTTTATTTATCCTGAGGACAATAGGACTCTGGAGTCAGTTTCCTATATCACCACTGGTACCCCTCCTAAGAAGGTACTCAAATTAAACATTTTAAGTGGATAAAGGAAATCGTTGAGAAATGTTTGTTGGAACAGATTTTTTAAAAATGTTTTTATCCCTGGACCGAAATGCCAGAAAGTAAATTATACTCTCATTCATAAAACATAGTGACAGTCGCCCATGTGTGCCCTGGCTCCTCTCTTATTTGACTTTTCTTGCCCCCTCATTCTTTACTTGTCCCTTATCTCATTACCCTCCATTTTGAAGATGCCATTCCTTATGCGTTCCATCCATGGTCTTAAAACTGCATGTATCCTTTTAAAAGATACAATGTTTTAAGTGGGTTTTATTTTTTAATGTTTATTTTTGAGAGAGCCAGAGAGCGAGAAAGCACGAGCGGGGGAGGGGCAGGGAGAGAGACTGGAGACAAAGAATCTGAAGCAGGCTCTAGGCTCCAAGCTGTCAGCACAGAGCCCCACGCGGGGCTCAAACTCACCAATGGCGAGCGAGATCATGACCTGAGCCCAAGTCGAACGCTTAACCCACTGAGCCGCCCAGGTGCCCCTTATGTGGGTTTTTGATTTATCTACTTGGTATTCTATTAGTCCTGCATCTTTTTTTTTTCTCTTGATATGAAGCATCCATGTTGCTGTGTGTACATGTAGTTCATCATAAGAACATCTAGTCCATTGCTTTGAACTGCCGCAAAGTCCATGTATAGTATGCACTGTAGCATTATTTATAACAGTTTGAAATAACCTAAATATTGCCCACTAGGGAATGGCTAAGTAACCTTGGTACATTAGCAGTATGAAATAATGCCTCCTTTAACAATACTCTGGATGCCATGGGAAACATGTTTATATAATGTTAAGGGAGAAATGCAGACAAAATTGTCTTTACTCTGCGCAAACTACCTCCTGATAAATACATATTCATACAGCCAATGGCTGGAAAGGATCAGAGAATGAAAACAATTCTGTATGTCAGAGCAAGGGAACTGTGGGTAACGTTTCTCTTGTAGCTGTTAACAGCGATTATGGTGTGCCTGGGAATTTAGCCTACACACGCTTTCCCCCTAGTATAATCTTGGGGGAGGGAAGAGATCAGAGCAATACTAATCTGCCGCCTGTCCCAGCGTTGGCATCTGGATGTCCCTCCTGAGGCAGAAGGGTGTGTCCTCCAGTCAATTTCAGCTGCATTTGCCACCACCACTCCCCATGGGAAATTGGACTGAAATTAAAACTCCTTTCAGAAGGCTGAGATAGATGGAGTTCTGCCAAAGTTAACTATCTTCAAGAAAAGTGAAGTGCATTAAGCTATGTAAAATATTATTCTTCCATTCGTGCAAAAAGACACGGACTTGTACGTGCATGGAAAATTTTTGGAAGAACAGACAAGAAACTGTTAACAGTAGTTGCCCATGGGGATGGAGATTGGGGATCTGGGGTAGGAGGCAGACAGATTTTTCTTTAAAGTATAAGAGAAGTATTTATTATTTTCTTTTAAGAAACCCTGTACCAGGTACCATTTTCAATTAAAATTTTATTTTTCAAAGTTTAAATCACCAAATTTCATGAACTTAACTTTTAAACATCGCTTTGATTAAAAAAAAAAACAAACTTTTTTTTACTTTATTTGTTTAGAGAGAGAGTATGGGGGGGGGGGTTGTGCAGAGAGAGGGAGAGAGAATCCCAAGCAGGCTCCACACTGCCAGTGCATGCAGGGCGAACTTACGAACCCTAAGATCATGACCCGAGCGGAAACTGAGTCCCACGCTTAAGAACTGAGCCACCCGGGTGCCCCTTAAATATTACCCTTTTAAAATGTGTTACATTTTTAACTCATTACAAAGATTCTCCCCAAATAACAAATTCGTATTTTGAGCACCTCTTTTTAGTGGTGAGAGCTAAGCCCAATTCGAAGACTACTTACAATGCATTATGAATCCACAAAGCACAAAATACTGTGACCTCAATTCCAACGCAGAATGCAACCGACAAACAAGATATACTAACAAGAATGACATCAGGATTAAAATCTGATGGCAGTTGTCCTTAACACGGATCTGCTGCAGGCTTTTTCCTCCACGCTTGGTGTTCGCGCTCCCCAACCCTCCGGGTGCGGCGGCCTCATCCGTCCCGGCACCCCCCCCCCCCCCCCCCCCCCCCCGGTTCCCGGGGCGGGGGCGGCCTCGCTCGCTCTCCCACCTGGGACTCCTTCCGCCGCCGGCCGCGCCACCACTTCGCGGGCCGAGGCTCCCCCGCCCGCCGCCGCGTCCCAGGGTGGCCGCCCCGCGCGCCGCGTCACTCCGCGCCCTCGGTGAGGACCTACCACTGGCCGCGCAGCGGAGGGGAGAGGCCGCGACCCTTCCCCTGCCGGCGGGCGACGCGCCACCACTCGGGTCGCCTCGGCCTGGCGCTAAATTTAAAAACGTTCACAGGCGCGGCCGGCTGGCTGCGGAAACGAAAGTTAATTCATCCCGCGGGCCGCCTCCCGGGCTCCGCCGGCCCCTCCGCGCGCCGCGCTAGCGGGGATACACCCTTCCCCCGCCATCTTCCGCCGGCTCCGGGCAGGTCCCGCGCTCCGCGGGTGAGGCCTGCTCGCGCCCCGCGAAGAAGGCGGGCGGCAGGGACGGCATGGACGGCGGGGACCGGGCTCGCGCCCGGCAGCACGTGTTCCTGCTTCCAGGTAAATACGCCCGCCCCG